>NC_060182.1:87639094-87649094 GCF_021184085.1 Oncorhynchus gorbuscha
CCTATACCATCTCTATGCCATCCCTATACCATCCCTATGCCATCCCTATACCATCCTTATACCATCCCTATGCCATCCCTGTGCCATCCCTATACCATCCCTATGTCATCCCTATACCATCACCTATGTCATCCCTATACCATCACCAATGTCATCCCTATCCCATCCCTATGCCATCCCTATACCATCCCTATGTCATCCCTATACCATCCCTATACCATCCCTATGCCATCCTTATACCATCGCTATGCCATCCCTATGTCATCCCTATGCCATCCCTATGCCATCCCTATACCATCCCTATGCCATCCCTATGTCATCCCTATGCCATCCCTATACCATCCCTATGCCATCCCTATACCATCCCTATGCCATCCCTATACCATCCCTATACCATCCCTATGTCATCCCTATACCATCCCTATGTCATCCCTATACCATCCCTATGTCATCCCTATACCATCCCTATGCCATCCCGATACCATCCCTATACCATCCCTATGCCATCCCTATGTCATCCCTATGCCATCCCTATGCCATCCCTATAGCATCCCTATGCCATCCCTATGCCATCCCTATGTCATCCCTATACCATCCCTTTGTCATCCCTATGCCATCCCTATACCATCCCTATACCATCCCTATACCATCCCTATGCCATCCCGATACCATCCCTATACCATCCCTATGCCATCCCTATGTCATCCCTATGCCATCCCTATGCCATCCCTATAGCATCCCTATGCCATCCCTATGCCATCCCTATGTCATCCCTATACCATCCCTTTGTCATCCCTATGCCATCCCTATACCATCCCTATACCATCCCTATACCATCCCTATGCCATCCCGATACCATCCCTATACCATCCCTATACCATCCCTATGCCATCCCTATGCCATCCCTATGTCATCCCTATACCATCCCTTTGTCATCCCTATGCCATCCCTATACCATCCCTATGCCATCCCTATGTCATCCCTATGCCATCCCTATACCATCCCTATACCATCCCTATGCCATCCCTATGTCATCCCTATGCCATCCCTATACCATCCCTATACCATCCCTATGCCATCCCTATGTCATCCCTATTCCATCCCTATGCCATCCCTATACCATCCCTATGCCATCCCTATGCCATCACTATGTCATCCCTATACCATCCCTTTGTCATCTCTATGCCATCCCTATACCATCCCTATGCCATCCCTATGTCATCCCTATACCATCCCTATGCCATCCCTATGCCATCCCTATGTCATCCCTATACCATCCCTTTGTCATCCCTATGCCATCCCTATACCATCCCTATGCCATCCCTATGCCATCCCTATACCATCCCTATGCCATCCCTATACCATCCCTATGCCATCCCTATGTCATCCCTATGTCATCCCTTTGTCATCCCTATACCATCCCTATGCCATCCCTATGTCATCCCTATACCATCCCTTTGTCATCCCTATACCATCCCTATGCCATCCCGATACCATCCCTATACCATCCCTATGTCATCCCTTTGTCATCCCTATACCATCCCTATGCCATCCCTATGTCATCCCTATGTCATCCCTTTGTCATCCCTATACCATCCCTATACCATCCGTATGCCATCCCTATGTCATCCCTATACCATCCCTATGCCATCCCTATGCCATCCCTATGTCATCCCTATACCATCCCTTTGTCATCCCTATGCCATCCCTATACCATCCCTATGCCATCCCTATGCCATCCCTATACCATCCCTATGCCATCCCTATACCATCCCTATGCCATCCCTATGTCATCCCTATGTCATCCCTTTGTCATCCCTATACCATCCCTATACCATCCCTATGCCATCCCTATGCCATCCCTATACCATCCCTATGCCATCCCTATACCATCCCTATCCCATCCCTATGTCATCCCTATGCCATCCCTATACCATCCCTATACCATCCCTATACCATCCCTATGCCATCCCTATGTCATCCCTATGCCATCCCTATACCATCCCTATCCCGTCCCTATGTCGTCCCTATGTCATCCCTATACCATCCCTATACCATCCCTATACCATCCCTATGCCATCCCTATGTCATCCCTATGCCATCCCTATGACATCCCTATACCATCCCTATGTCGTCCCTATGTCATCCCTATCCCATCCCTATGTCGTCCCTATGCCATCCCTATCCCATCCCTATGTCATCCCTATGTCATCCCTATCCCATCCCTATGTCGTCCCTATGCTTTCTCACAACAGGTTGATGGTCCCTAGTGTGTTCTTCCAGACTCTCACAGACGTGTTACTCTGTCACTTTGACATCATTGAATAAAAATGAGTCAAGCAGCACTTTGACCAGCAGGCCCCCTAACATATAGATTGGCTCTAGACCATGGATGGGCAACTGGCGGACCCCAAAAGGCTTGGGCCGGCTCTGACTGCATGTGTGGGCATGGATGTGAGAATGCAGACCTGCGAGGCTCTCTGACCCTTCCTGATGATTTCTGATATTTTGTGGCCTTCACCCCCATCAAAGTAGCCCACCTAGACCTAAACCTTAGGCACTTGTGCAGATCTGAGAAGACTATATATAGGTGTACAATACCAATGTGGTGACATTTCCCTCCTGGCCTATCAGAGAGCAAGATGGAATTCCCACCATATTGTTATCTGTAGGGCTACGGGTTGATTTGGGACTGTGTGGTGCCCGGGGTGTCCCCCTCTACTCAGTGTCGCTCACCATAATTAGTCTTTACTACTTTTCCCTCCCCGTTTATTTTCCCTCGTTTCTCCTGCAGCAGAAAAAAGACGTGAGGAAATGACTTACACAAATACTTAGACCTGGAAATTGTGCCAGCAGCTATGCATTGGACTGAAACTTGCCCTGCTTTGCCTTCACATACACACACACACGTGCGCACGTGCGCGCGCACACACACACACACACACACACACACACACACACAGTAAGATGGGGGGTCTTACTCCCAACGAATCAAGAGCGGTGGGTGAGATTGCTTGCTGCTTGTGCAACAAATTATGCTGTTGCTGTTACTTTTCAGAGCCAACCAAACATACAGTATGTATAGAGCTCCCACACTGGACTGGACCTCCTACCCTATAGACTGAACCCCCTACTCTATAGACTGGACCTCCTACCCTATAGACTGGACCCCCTACTCTATAGACTGGACCCCCTACTCTATAGACTGGACCTCCTACCCTATAGACTGGACCCCCTACTCTATAGACTGGACCCCCTACCCTATAGACTGGACCCCCTACTCTATAGACTGGACCCCCTACCCTATAGACTGGACCCCCTACTCTATAGACTGGACCTCCTACCCTATAGACTGGACCTCCTACCCTATAGACTGGACCCCCTACCCTATAGACTGGACCCCCTACCCTATAGACTGGATCTCCTACTCTATAGACTGGACCTCCTACCCTATAGACTGGACCTCCTACCCTATAGACTGGACCTCCTACCCTATAGACTGGACCTCCTACCCTATAGACTGGACCTCCTACCCTATAGACTGGACCTGCTACTCTATAGACTGGACCTCCTACCCTATAGACTGGACCTCCTACTCTATAGACTGGACCTCCTACCCTATAGACTGGACCTCCTACCCTATAGACTGGACCCCCTACTCTATAGACTGGACCCCCTACTCTATAGACTGGACCTCCTACTCTATAGACTGGACCTCCTATCCTATAGACTGGACCTCCTACTCTATAGACTGGACCCCCTACTCTATAGACTGGACCTCCTACCCTATAGACTGGACCTCCTACTCTATAGACTGGACCTCCTACTCTATAGACTGGACCTCCTACCCTATAGACTGGACCTCCTGCTTTATAGACTGGACTTCCTACCCTATAGACTGGACCCCCTACTCTATATACTGGACCTCCTACCCTATAGACTGGACCTCCTACTCTATAGACTGGACCCCCTACCCTATAGACTGGACCCCCTACTCTATAGACTGGACCCCCTACTCTATAGACTGGACCTCCTACTCTATAGACTGGACCCCCTACTCTATAGACTGGACCTCCTACCCTATAGACTGGACCCCCTACTCTATAGACTGGACCCCCTACTCTATAGACTGGACCTCCTACCCTATAGACTGGACCTCCTACCCTATAGACTGGACCCCCTGCTCTATAGACTGGACCTCCTACCCTATAGACTGGACCTCCTACTCTATAGACTGGACCTCCTACCCTATAGACTGGACCTCCTAATCTATAGACTGGACCACCTACCCTATAGACTGGACCTCCTACTCTATAGACTGGACCTCCTACCCTATAGACTGGACCTCCTACTCTATAGACTGGACCCCCTACTCTATAGACTGGACCTCCTACCCTATAGACTGGACCCCCTACTCTATAAACTGGACCCCCTACCCTATAGACTGGACCCCCTACTCTATAGACTGGACCCCCTACCCTATAGACTGGACCCCCTACTCTATAGACTGGACCTCCTACCCTATAGACTGGACCTCCTACCCTATAGACTGGACCCCCTACCCTATAGACTGGACCCCCTACCCTATAGACTGGATATCCTACTCTATAGACTGGACCTCCTACCCTATAGACTGGACCTCCTACCCTATAGACTGGACCTCCTACCCTATAGACTGGACCTGCTACTCTATAGACTGGACCTCCTACCCTATAGACTGGACCTCCTACTCTATAGACTGGACCTCCTACCCTATAGACTGGACCTCCTACCCTATAGACTGGACCCCCTACTCTATAGACTGGACCCCCTACTCTATAGACTGGACCTCCTACTCTATAGACTGGACCTCCTATCCTATAGACTGGACCTCCTACTCTATAGACTGGACCCCCTACTCTATAGACTGGACCTCCTACCCTATAGACTGGACCTCCTACTCTATAGACTGGACCTCCTACTCTATAGACTGGACCTCCTACCCTATAGACTGGACCTCCTGCTTTATAGACTGGACTTCCTACCCTATAGACTGGACCCCCTACTCTATATACTGGACTTCCTACCCTATAGACTGGACCTCCTACTCTATAGACTGGACCCCCTACCCTATAGACTGGACCCCCTACTCTATAGACTGGACCCCCTACTCTATAGACTGGACCTCCTACTCTATAGACTGGACCCCCTACTCTATAGACTGGACCTCCTACCCTATAGACTGGACCCCCTACTCTATAGACTGGACCCCCTACTCTATAGACTGGACCTCCTACCCTATAGACTGGACCTCCTACCCTATAGACTGGACCCCCTGCTCTATAGACTGGACCTCCTACCCTATAGACTGGACCTCCTACTCTATAGACTGGACCTCCTACCCTATAGACTGGACCTCCTAATCTATAGACTGGACCATCTACCCTATAGACTGGACCTCCTACTCTATAGACTGGACTTCCTACCCTATAGACTGGACCCCTACTCTATATACTGGACCTCCTACCCTATAGACTGGACCTCCTACTCTATAGACTGGACCCCCTACCCTATAGACTGGACCCCCTAGACTGGACCCCTATAGACTGGACCCCCTACTCTATAGACTGGACCTCCTACTCTATAGACTGGACCTCCCCTATAGACTGGACCCCTATAGACTGGACCCCCCCCTATAGACTGGACCCCCTGGACTCTATAGACTGGACCCCCCTCCTACTCTATAGACTGGACCTACTCTATAGACTACCTCCTCTATAGACTGGACCTCTATAGACTGGACCCCCTCTATAGACTGGACCTCCTACCCTATAGACTGGACCTCCTACCCTATAGACTGGACCCCCTACTCTATAGACTGGACCCCCTACTCTATAGACTGGACCTCCTACTCTATAGACTGGACCTCCTATCCTATAGACTGGACCTCCTACTCTATAGACTGGACCCCTACTCTATAGACTGGACCTCCTACCCTATAGACTGGACCTCCTACTCTATAGACTGGACCTCCTACTCTATAGACTGGACCTCCTACCCTATAGACTGGACCTCCTGCTTTATAGACTGGACTTCCTACCCTATAGACTGGACCCCCTACTCTATATACTGGACCTCCTACCCTATAGACTGGACCTCCTACTCTATAGACTGGACCCCCTACCCTATAGACTGGACCCCCTACTCTATAGACTGGACCCCCTACTCTATAGACTGGACCTCCTACTCTATAGACTGGACCCCCTACTCTATAGACTGGACCTCCTACCCTATAGACTGGACCCCCTACTCTATAGACTGGACCCCCTACTCTATAGACTGGACCTCCTACCCTATAGACTGGACCTCCTACCCTATAGACTGGACCCCCTGCTCTATAGACTGGACCTCCTACCCTATAGACTGGACCTCCTACTCTATAGACTGGACCTCCTACCCTATAGACTGGACCTCCTAATCTATAGACTGGACCACCTACCCTATAGACTGGACCTCCTACTCTATAGACTGGACCTCCTACCCTATAGACTGGACCTCCTACTCTATAGACTGGACCCCCTACTCTATAGACTGGACCTCCTACCCTATAGACTGGACCCCCTACTCTACTCTATAGACTGGACCCCCTACCCTATAGACTGGACCCCCTACTCTATAGACTGGACCCCCCTACCCTATAGACTGGACCCCCTACTCTATAGACTGGACCTCCTACCCTATAGACTGGACCTCCTACCCTATAGACTGGACCCCCTACCCTATAGACTGGACCCCCTACCCTATAGACTGGATATCCTACTCTATAGACTGGACCTCCTACCCTATAGACTGGACCTCCTACCCTATAGACTGGACCTCCTACCCTATAGACTGGACCTGCTACTCTATAGACTGGACCTCCTACCCTATAGACTGGACCTCCTACTCTATAGACTGGACCTCCTACCCTATAGACTGGACCTCCTACCCTATAGACTGGACCCCCTACTCTATAGACTGGACCCCCTACTCTATAGACTGGACCTCCTACTCTATAGACTGGACCTCCTATCCTATAGACTGGACCTCCTACTCTATAGACTGGACCCCCTACTCTATAGACTGGACCTCCTACTGGACCTCCTACCCTATAGACTGGACCTCCTACTCTATAGACTGGACCTCCTACTCTATAGACTGGACCTCCTACCCTATAGACTGGACCTCCTGCTTTATAGACTGGACTTCCTACCCTATAGACTGGACCCCCTACTCTATATACTGGACTTCCTACCCTATAGACTGGACCTCCTACTCTATAGACTGGACCCCCTACCCTATAGACTGGACCCCCTACTCTATAGACTGGACCCCCTACTCTATAGACTGGACCTCCTACTCTATAGACTGGACCCCCTACTCTATAGACTGGACCTCCTACCCTATAGACTGGACCCCCTACTCTATAGACTGGACCCCCTACTCTATAGACTGGACCTCCTACCCTATAGACTGGACCTCCTACCCTATAGACTGGACCCCCTGCTCTATAGACTGGACCTCCTACCCTATAGACTGGACCTCCTACTCTATATACTGGTCCTCCTACCCTATAGACTGGACCTCCTAATCTATAGACTGGACCACCTACCCTATAGACTGGACCTCCTACTCTATAGACTGGACCTCCTACCCTATAGACTGGACCTCCTACTCTATAGACTGGACCCCCTACTCTATAGACTGGACCTCCTACCCTATAGACTGGACCTCCTACTCTATAGACTGGACCTCCTACCCTATAGACTGGACCTCCTACCCTATAGACTGGACCCCCTACTCTATAGACTGGACCCCCTACTCTATAGACTGGACCTCCTACTCTATAGACTGGACCTCCTATCCTATAGACTGGACCTCCTACTCTATAGACTGAATCCCCTACTCTATAGACTGGACCTCCTACCCTATAGACTGGACCTCCTACTCTATAGACTGGACCTCCTACTCTATAGACTGGACCTCCTACCCTATAGACTGGACCTCCTGCTTTATAGACTGGACTTCCTACCCTATAGACTGGACCCCCTACTCTATATACTGGACCTCCTACCCTATAGACTGGACCTCCTACTCTATAGACTGGACCCCTACCCTATAGACTGGACCCCCTACTCTATAGACTGGACCCCCTACTCTATAGACTGGACCTCCTACTCTATAGACTGGACCCCCTACTCTATAGACTGGACCTCCTACCCTATAGACTGGACCCCCTACTCTATAGACTGGACCCCCTACTCTATAGACTGGACCTCCTACCCTATAGACTGGACCTCCTACCCTATAGACTGGACCCCCTGCTCTATAGACTGGACCTCCTACCCTATAGACTGGACCTCCTACTCTATAGACTGGACCTCCTACCCTATAGACTGGACCTCCTAATCTATAGACTGGACCACCTACCCTATAGACTGGACCTCCTACTCTATAGACTGGACCTCCTACCCTATAGACTGGACCTCCTACTCTATAGACTGGACCCCCTACTCTATAGACTGGACCTCCTACCCTATAGACTGGACCCCCTACTCTATAGACTGGACCTCCTACCCTATAGACTGGACCTCCTACTCTATAGACTGGACCTCCTACCCTATAGACTGGACCTCCTACCCTATAGACTGGACCCCCTACTCTATAGACTGGACCCCCTACTCTATAGACTGGACCTCCTACTCTATAGACTGGACCTCCTATCCTATAGACTGGACCCCCTACTCTATAGACTGGACCTCCTACTCTATAGACTGGACCTCCTATCCTATAGACTGGACCTCCTACTCTATAGACTGAATCCCCTACTCTATAGACTGGACCTCCTACCCTATAGACTGGACCTTCTGCTTTATAGACTGGACTTCCTACCCTATAGACTGGACCCCCTACTCTATATACTGGACCTCCTACCCTATAGACTGGACCTCCTACTCTATAGACTGGACCCCCTACCCTATAGACTGGACCCCCTACTCTATAGACTGGACCCCCTACTCTATAGACTGGACCTCCTACTCTATAGACTGGACCCCCTACTCTATAGACTGGACCTCCTACTCTATAGACTGGACCTCCTACCCTATAGACTGGACCTCCTGCTTTATAGACTGGACTCCCTACCCTATAGACTGGACCCCCTACTCTATATACTGGACTTCCTACCCTATAGACTGGACCTCCTACTCTATAGACTGGACCCCCTACTCTATAGACTGGACCTCCTACCCTATAGACTGGACCTCCTACCCTATAGACTGGACCTCATACCCTATAGACTGGACCCCCTACTCTATAGACTGGACCTCCTACCCTATAGACTGGACCTCCTAATCTATAGACTGGACCACCTACCCTATAGACTGGACCTCCTACTCTATAGACTGGACCTCCTACCCTATAGACTGGACCTCCGACTCTATAGACTGGACCCCCTACTCTATAGACTGGACCTCCTACCCTATAGACTGGACCTCCTACCCTATAGACTGGACCTCATACCCTATAGACTGGACCCCCTACTCTATAGACTGGACCTCCTACCCTATAGACTTGCCCCCCTACCCTATAGACTGGACCCATACCCTATAGACTGGAGCCCCTGTAGACTGGACTCCCTACCCTATAGACTGGTCATCCTACCCTATAGAACTACATCTACCCTATATACTGGACCTGCTACCCTATAGACTGGATCCGTACCCCATAGAACTACTTCTACCTTATCTAACTTACAGACTGGACCCCCTACCCTATAGTCTGGACTTCCTACCCTATACCCTAGACCTCCTACCGTATATACTCAATATCCTACCCTATAGATTGGAACCCCTACCCTATATAACTACTGCAGGGTTATTTTAAGAAGTAAACACTTAACTGGCATGTTGCATTGAACCCTACAACACAACACACCTGACCCTCACTCTTCACCAGACCTGGGATCAAATAATATTGGATA
>NC_060182.1:87954094-88039094 GCF_021184085.1 Oncorhynchus gorbuscha
TTTGGTGAATTTTAGTTCATGCTCTTCTAAAATGTAATTGGATATGAGGACAGTAAGTGGAGACGAAAGAAACTCGACAGATGAAGTTATGAGGATATGCGAGTTCAATCTTCGCTTTGAAGGTGTATTTCTTATTTCTGTAAATTATACTGACGCTGTACAGGGCTAGTCCTACATCAAGAGGTCATAGGCCCTACTCCTGTGTGTTGGTCATTGGGCTAAAGATCTCAATAGAAAAACTGTGGGTGCTTTTCATTTTTTTTCACAGAAGGCTCTGGTTTATAATAGAATTTAATGTAAAACGTAGCTTGTATATTTCTGTAAAAGGTTTGAATTGAATATATAGTTTTTAGCAATCTGTTGTACAAAGTTTTTAGCGCTATTAATAGTTTGTGGTTGGTTCTTTGAGTTCCATCGGTATTTGTACGTTTTATTTACTTGTAACTTATATAGATAGATATTACTTAAATACAGCCAAACAATCCTATTAATTATGGTAATAAAATTCATTCAGATCCATTTATTGAAATTGTTTTGTATACTGTTTCAGAGAATACATAGGCCTACGAGAAACCTTGTCAAATTATTTTCAGAAAACGAATAGGCCTTTACCTGTAGAAAAGTAATATTATAATAATAATAATAATAAAATAATAATATTATTATTGTAGTAGTAATAATACAGATGATGATTCTAATTATAATAATGCATGATCTTGTCTATAGTCCACTTTAGCTTGTCAATTCAAGTCTCAATTTAGACCGAAATCATTTTTTGCTGTCTTATTATGTTAACTGCACACAATAATGGATTTTAAGCAATGCACGACTAATGAAAACCTGTTTTTGACCAGGTGTGATCGAAATCGTTGTTACTAAGTGTTGCTGTGTAGGTAGGCTAAATTGCTATTAGCCTAATGCTAACTTTTGCCTGATAGAGCTTAACCCCAATTCCAGGCTCTTTGGTCACGTTTATTATAGCTACAATTAACGGTTGTCAGTAGATGTGGTTCGTGGTACTCTGTGGCCGTTCCTACAAAACGCGGCGCCTCACAAATCGTGTATTGTGTACACACTATCTCACTTGGATCACGCTGGGTAAACTCAGGCCAGGTCTTTGTGTGCACTAGGCGTCCCTTAGGTTCTTAGCGTTCTTACGTTCTATGCCTGTTTCTGGTTTGGGTGAGTCATTTATGTGAGGTCTCGAAGCGTTCTTTTTAACACTGGAGATCAAACACGCGCTGACTAAAAGAACGTCTTATCGACAAAATCCCTTGCCAAACAACAGTATTCTTCTCAAATAACTTCAAGACAAATCGTCGTCTCTTATCAGAGGTAAGCATTGTAAGGTCTACACCTGTTGTATTCGGCGCATGTGACAAATAACATTTGATTTGATTTAAGCATAAGTTTATCAATAATCGATAAATCAACTGGGGTTGAAATGAAAATAGCGTGCAGTCTTTCATTTTAGAAGTTTAATGTAATTTGCTTATATCAAGTGGGATGACACGGCCCTGGCTCGTCAAGTTATCATTTGCATGCGGTGGAGAAGAGATTTTGTGGTGTTTAATTGATTCGTGAATGTTTTACATATAAATGGTACATTTCAAATGAATTGTGTGGGACGGACCCATAGGTCCATTGTGTGGGACGGACCCATAGGTCCATTGTGTGGGACGGGCCCATAGGTCCATTGTGTGGGACGGGCCCATAGGTCCATTGTGTGGGACGGGCCCATAGGTCCATTGTGTGGGACGGGCCCATAGGCCCATTGTGTGGGACGAACTCTGTTCTTGTAATTTAGTTGTAATGTAAAGGACTTGCAACTATTTTGATAGTATGATATTCTACACTGAGTATACAAAACATTAAGAACACCTGCTCTTTCCATGACATAGACTGACCAGGTGAAAGCTATGATCCCGTATTGATGTCACTTGTTAAATCCACTTCAATCAGTGTAGATGAAGGGGGGGAGACAGGTTAAAAAACTATATTTAAGCCTTGACACAATTGAGACATGTATTATGTATGTGTGCCATTCAGAGGATATATGAGCAAGACAAACGATTTAAGTGCCTTTGAACGGGGTATGGTGCCAGGCTCACCGGTTTGTGTCAAGAACTGCAACGATGCTCGGTTTTTCACGCTCAAAGGTTTCCCGTGTGTATCAAGAATGGTCCACCGCCCAAAGGGCATCCAGACAACTTGACACAACCGTGGGAAGTATTGAAGTCAACAGACCAGCATCCCTGTGGAACGCTTTCCACACCTTGTCCATGCCCCGACGAATTTAATTGTTCTGAGGGCAAAAGGGGGGTGCAACTTAATATCAGGAAGGTGTTCCTAATGTTTGGTATACTCCGTGTATATTGTTATATATCATTTTAATAATTATATTATAATAATATTTATTATTATGTTACTGTGATATTATGGGAATTGCAAATATTTTGTAGTCTTTATTATTAGGCAATATATGACTAGCCATACGTGCTCCTTCCTAAGTCTGCAAAACATAAGCTATTGAATAACAACTAAAAGGGCTCTCAAAATACTTTAGTCTTTACTGCACCAGGCCCCTAAACTGTAATTATTTCAGTACGAATATGACGCAAACGGCTACTCGTTCGTGCTCTTTATTTTATGCATTAGGCCCACTTTAGACATTATATTTACGTTATGATATTTCACATATTTATGCTATAAACATATGTGACAGAAATTTAGTCCAAGGCGCCATATTCATATACTGTGCATTTGACCTTAAGGGAATATTAAACCTAATATTTTCAGATTGTGTATGGTTATCTCAATTTATTTTGTGCAATTGTTCATCGAAAAAATAATTGACTGTCAATATAGCTTATTGATTTTGACTTTAAGGGCCCAGGTGGTTGAGTGCAATCCCTCCCCTGGCTACATTGCAGCGCCGGGTTAGTATGGCAAGCCATTGATGGAAGCACGCCCTTGGTCGCCATTTTTGTTTTTTTATTTGAGCGCGAGCTTTCATCGAGGGGAGGTGAATAGTAGCGTCCCATTACAACGGCTGTACCATTATGGCATAGGTGCAGTGATGTTGCCCTGTCTGCAACAACAGGTCGCTGGTATCTATCTATTGGCTCAGTTACAGTCGTCATTGCATGTCATTTAAATCTTAACCAATCAACACCGTTCACTCTCTCTCTAAATATCGTTTTGAGTAAGCTTTGTTTTATACTAAGACTGAAATACGAATCGAAATTCAGAAATGGGCAACGCAATTAACAGTACACCAGACGTCCAGTTTACTGTGGAGACTTTGCTCCACATAGCACAGCAGTGTGCGTGGAATTTAAAGAGGCACTGATTGTAATGGCTCTCTACTTTTCATTTATAAGAGTCATTAAATCAATCAATAGAGCTTTTCGTCGATTATTCTCTATATAAACGATATTGTTCAGCTTCTGCAGTGCTTATTTGTTCTGCATGTGATGTTTGATATTATATCTTGCAACCTCTAGCCCCCAGAATTGTTCTTCCCCAATAGGCTACCTACCTACAAGCGCTCTCATCTTTGTGCTGTGGCTGCCAGCCAGGCAAATATAAAGCACATGAGATGCATTTTCAACACACCTGCCGTTTTAGCCTATACTTGCGAAATGGGTAAAAGGAGCGGTGGTTTTCTGCAAACGAATTAAGTTTGCTTTATTTACAATCCATCCATTTACCAATAATTTGATTATGTAAGTTATTTAGCATAGTAGTCTATCAACACTTGATTGGTCATAATGGTATTGTGTGAATACCGGCCAATTTTATTGTCAATTTCAATACAGTATTTGATAGAGCTACTATTCAGTGATCACACTGGAGCACTCTTACAAATTATTTGACACAATTGTCGCCGATCCCGGAATGGAAATTAATTTGGCTGAGATTTTGCACTGTTCATTTAAAGCGACGTCTGAATCTTTCACAAATACTTAAACGGATTTATGATTATAGCCCAATAAAAGATAAATCCCCAAATTTCCTTAACTTCTTTCATTTACAGAGAGATTGAATCCTCTGTCGCTCTTATTATGATCTGTTGCTATAGTCCTACCATTTACCTAAAACGTTAACTTAGTGACAATTCGGGACATTTTCAAGCGACATCTTTTCAGCAGCATCAGATAGAACAGAACAGCGTTCTATTAGGTATTTGTTGGTGTCCTTTTGTTTTGTTCAGGAAGAGCCCCGAGAGGCTCAGGCCTACATTACCATATCTGTAGCACGGTGTGTGGTCTTTGTGTTGAGCTTGTAGCTGTTTAGAATGACTTATTTGTTGGAAGCGTGTGTGCTCTCATCGCTCTCTTTAAGGCTTGTCTTTAGACGGTCACATTGTACAACTCTGGCAAGTCCTCCCCACTTTATCGTCCCAAGACCTCCATCAGCCCAAAAGCAATTAGTTCCTAATCTCAAGGAAATCTTACACTAAATATACAAAAGTATGTGGACATGCCTTCAAATGAATGGATTGGGCTATTTCAGTCACACCAGTTGCAGACAGGTGTATAAAACCGTGCACACAGCCATGCAATCTCCATAGAACATTGTCCGTAGAATTGCCTTACAGAAGAGCTCAGTGACTTTCAACGTGGCACCGTCATAGGATGCGACTGTTCCAACAATTCAGTTTGTCAAATGCATGCCTTGCTAGATCTACCCCAGTCAGCTGTAAATGCTGTTATTGTGCAGTGGAAACGTCTAGGAGCAACAACGGCTCAGCCACAAAGTGGTAGGCCACACAAGCTCAAAGAACGGGACCACGCGTACCACGTAAAAATGATCTGTCCTTGGTTGCAACACTCACTATCGAGTTCCAAACTGCCCCTGGAAGCAACGTCATCACAACTGTTCATCTGGAGCTTCATGAAAGGTATTTCCTTGGCAGAGCAGCCGCACACAAGCCTAAGATCACCATGCGCAATACCAACCGTCGGCTGGAGTGGTGTAAAGCTTCCCAGAAGAGTGGAGGCTGTTGTAGCAGCACAGCAGGGACCAACTCCATATTAATGGCCATTATTTTGGAATGAGATGTTTGATTAGCAGATTTCTGCATACTTTTAGCCATGTAGCATATTTGAGTTAAGTGTTTGTTTCCCTTATTTACTCTAATTTAAAATTCAACACTATATAATGAAATACTATATTTAAGCCTATAAGACCTGTGTGGTAAACTCACTATTTCGAAATTGTCAGTGCACTATAGCCAGAAGATCACCTCAGTTGAGAATATTTGAGTTGAGTAACAAGAGGGAGAATGTTAGAATGGTTAACTCCTGAGTGGGAAAGCATAATTGTCCCCCAACGCATCAAAGTTTTGCTCCTCAATCGATAATTAAATCAAGTGTTACAACTTTTGACCATTTTCACACGCATTTACAATCAGGGCAAGTTGAACGGAAGAAGGTTTGGTATCTTTTAAAAGCTCAAAATCCAAGCTGGCTCATAAATCAATCAGGAGGAGGATGTAAATAAGTGGGTTGATGTAGGTCCTGATGAGTGCAGGTACCCCAACCAGCCGCCCAACTTCTTAGACGACGTCTACCTAGATTGTTTAGAACTGAGATCAATAACGAGTCTTGCTAGATACCGAACAATGTTTGTTTTGAAGACAATTTAAACAAAAATGATAAGCCTACTCGTTTTTTGAAAATAATACGTTTTGTTATAGCCTTTTACTCATGGAGCCTACATAAACTCTTTGTTAGCCCAGTGTACAAATAATTTAACATTTTAGCCTACATCATATCAAAACTTCAGCGTATGTGGGAACTCCTTCACGACTGTTGGAAAATCATTCCTCGTGAAGCTGGTTGAGAGAATGCCAAGAGTGTGAAAAAGCTGTCAAGGCAAAGGGTGGTTACTTTGAAGAAACAAAAATATGAAATATATTTTGATTTGTTTAACACTTTCTTGGTTACTACATGATTCCATGTGTTATTTCCTAGTTTTGATGCTACAATGTAGAAAATAGTAAAGAAAAACCCTTCAATGAGTAGGTGTGTCCAAACTTTTGACTGGTACTGTATATACTCATTAAAGTATTTCTATATCTGTGCAGTGATGATTAACATTAATTGAATTAAAACCACGAAATCCTCCTTCAGAATGCTACTTAAAATCTAAGCATATTTTATGTCAGACCAAAGAGAGAAGAATCTACTCAACTGTCATTAGGATCTAATAGTCTGCACATCCTGTCTACTGCAACTGGTGCTGTTCTAAAAACAACACAAACTGCTATAGTAAATCATGAAGTCAATCTACTAAAATGATATTTGTAGGTAGACTATAGGCGTCTGCATGGCACAAGGAGACATTGGTCTGACTCAAATGATTAATGTGATTTTTGACAAATCAGTGTTTTGAAGTCAATACATTTTTGTACTGGTAAACAGTCAATCGATGTGCAAAATGGTTTGTGGACACTTTTATAGGGTTTAGGCCAGGGCTCTCCAACCCTGTTCCTGGAGCTATCCTCCAGTAGGTTTTGCCTCCAATCCCAGTTCTAACTAACCTGATTCAGTTTACCAAACAGCTAATTATTAGAATCAGGTGTGCTACATTAGGAAGGGAGTGAAAACCTGGACCGTAGCTCCCTATCAACAGGGTTGGAGAGCCCTGGTTTATACAGATCTGATAAGCAGATAATGTAGATAATAGGCCTATTAATGTGCGTCTGAGTTATTGTGTGGACAGACTGATGATTGATGAATGCAATGCTGTTGATGGTTTTGTAGCTCTGCTGTGCTTGTCTGCTATTCTGATAGACAGTTTTACACAATACATTTAATGTAATTCTGAATAAGGAAGGATTTGTAAAAATGACTTAATTCATGCCTCCTCGCTAAGAGTTATTCTAAATTAACATCACACCAGGCAAACATTCCTTGCTTACTGTGCATGACAAATAGGACAATTACACTGTAACTGCAATCACCTCCTCTGTGGTAAATCTTATTGTCAAACTGGTAGCAAAACATCTTTAATTGTCCTGCATTTATCTGGATTTTGAAGCAATTGTGTGAACAATGCACCAGAGGGACAATTGCGAAGTGAAATACAACTTGGTTCCATCCCTAATGGCACCCTGTTTCCCAAACAGTGCACTACCAGGGCCCATAGCGTTCTGGTCAAAAGTATTGCACTATGTAGGGAATAGGGTGCCATTGGGAACGACCATTGTCATGCAAAGCTGAATACAAGATGCTGTACTTGACCTTTTCAGCATAATTGTTGCAGCAATGAAATGCATCGCAGAGCGCCTTTATAGCCCGGCTGAATAGAGCGTCGTCTTCGTCGTCGTCCCCCCTCGCATTTTTATACCTTTGTTTTTCATTTTGGTTTTGTTTCTTCTGTGAACATTTATTCTTTTAATGGCTATAGTCTAAGCTACTCTAGCTGCAATCAGTCGGAGATGAAATGTTAAGTCTTCGTGTTTTGTTGTATGGGTTAGAAAATGCATTATCCCGCAACTGACAATTCATGGTTTTATTTTCAAATGGCCATTAAAATGTACAGGGAAATGTCCCTGATTTCATGGGTCAATGTTGGAACGGAGCACTCGATTTCCTGCATGGACATACTCTTCTAAATATATCAGGAATGAAGTAGCCTTTATATAAGCAGACATTAGGAGATACTACATTTAATATTATTTTATTATAATAATCATATTTTAATTAGCTTTGATGACCATTTAAGATGTTGTATTCCGTTGATAGTGAACATCAAGAGTGTCAAATAGGACTTATTTTTCGTTCGTTGCGAATGCAAAGCTACATCACTCGCTTAACAAACAGACACGGGCTACTGCTGCTCTTCACGAGGTCCAGGTCAGGCAGGCGTGGCTGTCAACGAGGCTGTGGTCATGCGCAGAATCTCAATCACAGGCTTTCATTGATACATACGTTAATTAGCCACATTTCTCTGTGGACCGTCAGTACGACTGAGCTCACCTAAAGTCTGCTCTGAGACAGCTGAGAAGCAGCATGCCATGTGGGACTAGGCCCCTCTTCCATTCCACATCCTTCTTCTGAAGAGGCTCACATGGTGGGGTCTGCTGAGATTGGAATGACATTAAAGTTGTATAGAGTGGGGTGGGGTGCTGGGGGAATGTATGCTTGTAATTTTTATTACATTTGTTGAATTTTGGAGTATCCCTTTGGCATAGCTTTAAATGTGATGACAGTCTAAGTATAAACTGGCTGCTAGGTATGGGAATGTTTTTATTAATAAGAGGTGCGTCAGCCCTCAAACGGGCAGGAGGCGCGTTGCCATGCATGGCGTTGTACAGCCTGGTCTTAGAGCAAAACATATTATGTTACTACAATTCATGCCAGGTCAATTGCAACTACTTAGTACTTTTTAACTACTTCTTAGGATGTTAGCTTAGCATGCAACTACTTAGCATGTTAGCTAACCCTTCTAACCCTAAACTCAACCCTTCAACCTAATCTCAGCACAGTACCCTGCCCTGAACTTTGGTCACTATTAGTAGTATTACCCCTTACTCTACCCTGCATGTTAGAGACTGCTAGACTGCTAGCCCTTATACAGCCTGGAGGTGTTGGATCACTGTCCTGTTGAAAAACAAATGATAGTCCCACTAAGTGCAAAGCAGATGGGATGGCGTATCACTACAGAATGCTGTGGTAGCCATGCTGGTTAAGTGTGCCTTGAATTCTAAATAAATCACAGAAAATGTCACCAGCAAAGCACCCTCACACCTCCTCCTCCATGCTTCACGGCGGGAACCACACATGTGGAGATCATCCGTTCGCCAACTCTGCGTCTCACAAAGACAGCGGTTGGAACCAAAAATCTCAAATTTGGACTGATCAGACCAAAGAACAGATTTCCACCGGTCTAATCACCATTGTTTCTTGGCCCAAGCAAGTTTCCTCTTCTTATTGGTGTCCTTTAGTAGTGGTTTCTTTGCAGTAATTGAAACATGAAGGCCTGATTCACGCAGTCTCCCCTGAACAGTTGATGGTGAGATGTGTCTGTTAGTTGAACTCTGTAGCATTTATTTTGGCTACAATTTCTACAATTTCTTACAATCTCTAATGACCTTATCCTCTTCAGCAGAGGTAACTCTGGGTCTTCATTTCCCGTGGCGGTCCTCATGAAGAGCCTATTTCATCATAGCGCTTGATGGTTTTTGCAACTGCATTGAAGACACTTTCAAGTTCTTGACATTTTCCAGATTGACTGACCTTCATGTCTTAAAGTAATGATGGACTGTCATTACTCTTTGCATATTTGAGCTGTTCATGCCATAATATGGACTTGGTCTTTTACCAAATAGGGCTATCTTCTGTATACCTTGTCACAACAATTTGATTGGCTCAAACGCATTAAGAAGGAAAGAAATTCCACAAATTAACTTTTAACAAGGCACACATGTTAATCCAAATGCATTCCAGGTGACTACCTCATGAAGCTGGTTGAGAGAATACCAAGTGTGTGCAAAGCTGTCATCAAGGCAAAGGGTGGCTACTGTGAAGAATCTCAAATATAAAATATTTTTCATCTTGTTTAACCTCTCTTGGGTAGGGGGCATGAAAAGCGTGCCCAAAGTAAACAGCCTGTTACTCCGGCCCAGAAGGTAGGATATGCATATAATTGGTGGATTTGGATAGAAAACCCTCTAAAGTTTCTAAATAAAATAAAAAATATGTCTGAGTATGACAGGACTGATTTGTCAAGCGAAACCCCGAGGACAAACCATCCAGGGGGGAAAAAAATTGAGGTCATAGGATTTTCTAATGGGATACCCAGTTTGTTAAAGCTATGGGATACCCTTATTATTAGGAACCTGGTTGCAGTTCCTATAGCTTCCACTAGATGTCAACAATCTTTAGAAACTGTTCAATGTTTTTCTTTTGAGAAATAAAGAAGTAGGGCTGTTCTTTGTATGTGTCGCTCCAGGTGGACTCTCCTCCTGTTTTGGTGCGCGTGAACTGGAGCGAGCTTCACGTTTTTATTCCGTCTTAAATTGTATTGATTATTTCTGTTTTAGGGTACCTGAGGTTGGATTAGGAACGTTGTTTGGACCAGGTTTACAGGTTACTTATTAGATACTTTGTAGGCATGTTGGGCGAGTTGAAACTGGTGTATTTCTGAATCAAACGCGCCAAATTAATGGACATTTTTGGACATAAAGAAGGACATTATCGAATAAAAGGACCATTTGTGATGTTTCTGGGACATTTTGGCGTGCCAACAGGAGAAGATCTTCAAAGGTAAGGCATTAATTATATCGCTATTTCTGACTTTTGTGGTGCACCAGCCTGGTTGAAATATGATTTTCATGTATTTGTATGCGGGGCGCTGTCCACAGATAATCGCAGGGTTTGCTTTCGCTGTAAAGCCTTTTTGAAATCTGACAGTGGCTGGATTAACAAGAAGTTAAGCTTTATTTTGATGTATTACACATGTTTTCAAGAATGTTAAATATTTGGTATTTTTGAATTTCGCGCTCTGCAATTTCACCGGATGTTGGCCGGGTGGGACACTACTGTCCCACCTGCCCATAAGAAGTTAACACTTTTTTGGTTACTACCTCATTCCGTATGTGGTATTTCATAGTTTTGATGTCCCCACTATTATTCTACAATGTAGAAATAGTAAAACAATTAAGAAAAACCCTGGAATGAGTAGGTTTGTCCAAACGTTTGACTGGTACTGTATATATTTATATTCCGGACTATGATATTGCTTGTCCTGATATTTCTTAAATCCTTTTTATTTTGGGGATTTGTGTGTATTGTTAGGTATTACTGCACTGTTGGAGCTACAAAGACAAGCATTTCGCTGCACCTGGGGTAACATCTGCAAAATGTGTATAAGACCAATAAGATGAAATGTTTTACCTTAACCCCTAACCCTAACCCATTAACGACCTATCTAACGTTAGAATTAGCCACCTAGCTAATGTTAGCAACAACACATTGGAATTCGTAACATATATGTATTGCAAATTCAGAACATTTTGTACAAATTTAAGTTCGTAACATATCATACGAATTGGAATTAGTAACATAGGCTACTATACATCCTACAATTCGTACTGTATTGAATGACTGCTATATTACATTGGTTGGCCAATGTAATGTAACTTAAAATATCAGACAAAATAGAGTGACACGGATTTATGTAACATATAATATGTTTTGCTCCTAGACCAGGTTGCCTTGTAGGCTACTGTACCAGTGGGTGTCCTTTCGTAGCCACCGAGCCATTACTAACTGTGTTAACATGAGGTCTTTGGCATGTAATCGTCTCTTTCTCCTGTCTCACTGACAAACTTTGTTTTCTTCCTCGTGCACCTTTTAATATAGACTGATTGCCTGCGCGCGTGGCGCAGAAAAAAGAACCCCGCCATCCACCACTAAAATAGCTGCGGCTATATTTCAAACGGCAAAAGGTTTAACATAATGGAACTTAATTGGAGGACATTGCAAGCCACCTACTGAGCTTCAGTCTGCTTTCACAACGGGTTTAGTGAACTGGATAAATGTATTTAGAGGAGTTGAAATGGATGCTCTCACTCCCCTGCCACAGTCAAACAGAGAAAACAAGAGTTATTCGGCTTTAATACAGCATTAATGACCCAACTAGGATGCACTGGGCAATTTTGCGCCTCATTTAAACAATACGCTATGAAAATCACGCCTACTTCCTGTTTCAAGTCCCGTACTGTTTTTGAATGGGATGCAAGCATAGCATAAAATTAATGAAAACCTGGTCATTATATGTAAAGCTATATTCGTATTCGTGGATCAATTTATTTCTAACTGATGCCTTTCATTAACATTTTCGATTACGTTATTGTATTTGTTTTAATCGAAAGGAATCAGTAAGTAAATTATTCCACGAATAAGAATATAATTTTACATATCATAAATGACAACGTTTTCATGAATTTGATGATAAGCCTGGTGCGTATTCAAAAACATTATGCGATTTACAACAGGAAGTAGACGACAAGATAGAGAAGTTGTTTTGACAGTTGCTCCTATTGACATGGAACAGCAACAACAGAAAACATCCGTTAAAATCCTCATTAGGACCAACGTGGATATCGAAATATCATGTGAAATCAATGACACATTTAGCAAAAAGCAGAGTGTTCAAAAGCACTCAAATCTGTCATGGTGAAATTATTACATTAAAATCAGCTAAATATCTATTTTGTCATTTTTATATGTCAAAATAAAAATACGTCAAAATAGTGACATTTAACCAAGCCACCTCTTTATCTCATCATTTACAACTTGCCTTGATAAGTTGTCCATTTGGCAGGCATTATGGCAACCTTATACCACATATCCAAAATGCAGTTTTCTGCTAGCCCTATAGATGGTGTTAAAAAAAACGTTTTTATTTTTTTACAGTATTACAGGTATACAATAAAACTAACATCAATGTACCATATAAATTCAAATTAATTGTTGGTTTAACATGACATTGATCTAAATAAGTACTGTATTTCACATGGCACTGTAAATCCACCCTACATAATACAGTTCCCTACTGTATTTTTAAAGCCCAAAAATATTTTGATCAGTAGTGGGTGCATGCTATTGTTATATCTGGCTCATTAACATATTTTGTAAGAGGCTAAATTATTTGCACCAGTGAGTTGGAGTGCTGTACAAATGTAACTGATATATGGTAGTTGTACCCCAACAATTACATGTGTATATTTAATTGTTAGGAAAAACGCAAACCTTTAATGGTTGAGTATTTGCCATGTCCTCGGGCTGTTTTTCCCTGTAGTCACTGCAAGTTTGGAAGCCTTTGTTAAGGCCTCTAGAAGTGCAAGTGATATTAAAGACCAAATATACATATTTGATATGCTGTAATCCCATGCAATTACTGTAAAATACAAACCCTGCCTCCCTCCAATGAATTTCATTCATTCATCCATTCATTCATTACAATTGCAGAAAAAAATATTACAGTAAGAGTATTGGTCCCATAAAACGTATTAAGGTAACATGCTGTACTGTAAATTTACAGCATTATACTGTCAGCAGAATTACAGTATTTAGCAACTCTGCTGCCATTATAATGCTGTACATTTACTGGGGAAAGTTTTACAGTGATAGGCACAAGTAGGCTATAGCCAAACCACAGTGCCCAACGGAGGGAGTGTTTTTAAAAGGGGTGAACAAAACGAGGTAAAAAGGTTACTCAAATAAATAGCCTGTTGATAACAAGCCAAAATAACAAGCAATCCAATCAGGACACCTTATTCCCTAATAACCTCAGAATTACTATGACATGACAGCATGATGATTTCAGACTAAAAATAATCCCCCTAAGTATATGTTTGACCAATTCAATAGTCGGGGCTGAGAATGGCAAAGCACGTCTATTTAACTCACACCAAAATAAGCAAATGAAAAATACAGCCTAATGAAAAATACTGGGAGTGGTCGGTGTGAAGATGGCTAGGCTATAGCATTAGAACCTGTTGAGACGTTGGAAGGCGTTCGTTTTGTTCTTGAACCAATCGGGATGGGTGCCATTGGCCCCCTAATGAAATATGCCATTATGACGAATTCATGCGACACAAAAGGCACGCCAGTCAAAAATTGCCCCACCACTGTTCTGTAATTATATAGTTTGCCCTGGCAGCGGGCCTCCTCGCGCGGAGGCAGGTGGCGATAGTCCATCATGCAAATAGCCTTGGCTGTGTAGACATAATTAGCCGCTGCGAGCCGTTTAAATTAACAATTAGCTAACATGCAATTCGGTCTATGTAACGTGGTAGTTCTACTTTGTATTGTATTTCCCGCCCAGCAGTTGAATGCAATGAATACTGTACCTACCATTTGTTTCATGGTCAGTAATAAGCCAAATCTGAAGGAACGAAAATCGGTGGTAGCCTAGTTCAAGGCGTATGGAGACAGTTGGAGCTCTCTGTGTTTGGAGGCGCTAAATATGTCTATAAAACCAAGTTTACAAGTTCAATAGGCTTACCTTTAATACTTTACACCCCATGGTCATAGAAACTTGTTCCAAGTGACATTGACTGCACTCCGCTCAGGCTATTCTTTCAAATAACTGTTTGTTTTTGTTTTTTAATTATACTGCCAACGATGTGCACAGTGACGGCATATGTTCTCTATTGATTTATAGATCATTTTAAGTCATTTTTGCGACAAAACGGTACCGGGAGGCATTCAGGCCACATGCTGCGCCCCAGTCTGTCTCAAAGGTGCTGATATTCTAACCTAACCGCTGATCCTCCTTAATAACCCACATCCAACACAATCCAATCCTGGCCCACCCACCCGTTCATTATCCCTGCTGCCCTCCGACATGACACGGGAACAAAGTAGACATTAAGGAACATTAAACACGGGGATGGGAGTAATCAGGACCCCGTTATCCGTTAATGAGGGGAAACACATGCGGAGGGATACACACACAGCCAAATCAATAGAAGCTCACAGACAATGCCGGTTGGGGTTCAAAGGGCGGAGCCCGAGCGCAAAAAAAAAAAAGTAAAATGCAAATCAATTAGGCTGTTTGCTTTCAAACCGGCCATTCTATCTGTAGCAATTACTTGTTCATTAAATGTAATTTCGTTAGGTCTACACAGAAACAACAGTTGTTTATATCCCCAGAGTGTTTTAACAAGAATTCATGAATGCCAGGATGGAAAGTTTGTAGGCAATGAGTTGACAATCTCTTGAAGTCACAAAATGTGGTTTACAGATAGTATTTTTTAAGCTATAGTCCACCTCTTTATACATGTGTGGATTCTAAACAACATCATGAAGTTAAAAACATAGGCCTATAACCTACCACCAATTGCAGCCCACTGACCAAAAGCTGGTTGAATCAACGATGTTTCCACTTCATGTAAATATATAAAGACACAATGTGAATCAAGGTGGAAAACTGATTGGATTTGGAGAGTGTCATCAAGGTGAGGGAATTATTGACTTTTTCTCACCCAACTTTTTAAATCTAAATCCAATTACAGGGTGATGTTGTTTTTTCATGTTGAATTCAAGTTAGTAGTTAACTCAACCAGATGTGAAACAACACTAGATGTTATGTGTTTTTCTTGATTTCCTGTTTATAAATAATCTTTTGATCACCTTTTAAAGAAACAGGTTTGACTAAAGGGCTTTCATTTTGATCAAACAGGGCTGAATTTGACACACTTACATCATATATATTTAGTATTATCTTTTAGTGTGTTATCACTGTTACCATGACTTACTGCAGCTACTTTACTGTGGTTGTACCAGAGGCCTACCTCCCCTAGACTATGCCGTTGCTATAGCATTCTCAAGGACCATTCTACTAAATCCCCACCCCCACAAACCTGCTCTGTGCACTTGTCATAAATTAGCCTCAAGTGAAACAGCTCAATCGGTATTTGGAGCAACTTGATCAAGCTGGACATGGCAGGGGCATACACTTTAGTGAATCGTACCTCACATACACACACATTTTAATGTTACACTGTGTATGACCCACAGAAGTGGCACCTTAATTGGGGAGGATGGGTTTGTTGTAATAGCTGGAGCGGAATTAGTGGAATGGTATCAAATAGATAAAATACATGGTTGACATTTGTGCCATTCTAGCCATTTTTATGAGCCATCCTCCCTTCAACAGCCTCCACTAGTATGCCCCTGACCCAACCGATGTTGTCTTAATACTATATTTTATACAGCTGGTGTGTCCATTTCTTACATAATCCCAGCTGTGGGTTTGCTGGTGTTATGTTACATCTCTTGCATGCAGAGCCTCCACCTCGCCCCCTATATTCCAGCCTGAAGTGCAAACACTTGTGAAGTCTAGGCACTATAGGCTACTGAGAGAAGTTCTGATTTGTTGACTAATTGAGAATGGCCCTTCAAAATGGCCCATAAAGCGAACCACCACTGTAGCCAGGCACCTCCAGGTTTGGCAGTGAACAAGTGGAAATTTGAATCATTCAAGCCCCTTATTCTATGAACCCCCCCCCCCATCTTTGCCAAATTGAATGCTGATTGAGAATAATTTTACAGCTCTTGACTTGTGCAATTCATTGCACTGGATTTGTTTATTGCTATCACATTAATGAGAAATAAAAGCAGTTTAGGCTTAAGTAAATGCTTCACATGATTTCTATGCATGGTTGCATGGTCATTTGTGATGCATATGAACAAGGTTGAGGAATAATGACTTCATTGAAATATGGTGTTTTTTTTTCTATTGACTATTTTTTTGGAAGGTTTTGAATGAATAAATCCTGGGTTTTTATTTGTTATATATTGACATTGATGTAAATAAAATAAAATAAAAAGCATTTATGATATAGTTAAGCATGATAAATAGCCGGTAGATGTGAATCATTGAGTTTCTCTTCATACCTTTATAGAAGTTCATCCTAAAGGAGACTCAAATACTAAAGCCTACTGCACATAACCCCCCTTACTAGCTCTCCTTGACCCCCCCCCCCCATCCTAGCCCCTCCCACCCCACCACAGGACTAGGACCAATCCCACGCTGTGATTTGCCAGAAAATCAATAAAAGGGAAAATCTGTTCTAATCATCGGTACATTTACCATCACAATCAACAATCAAAGCCAAGACCCTGGCTCTTTATTTGTAGGCCTGAGCCGCACAATTTCCCCACTGTGAAAGGCAGGCGAAATTAGAACCCTTGGTTCCTGTAGCTGCTCTTAATGGCCCTGATTTGTGAACTGCTAAATGAGGTTATGTAAATGGTTCCTGAGTGTAGTGGAGGCTAGGCAGCAGAGGCAGACAGGCAGGGGCCCCCAGGTGACAGGTGCAGTCGTCCCAAAGTGGGGGTAGGGAGGGGAGTGGGAGAGAGAGAGTGGGGGGCGGGGGGTGTATGCTGGTAAGAAGCCATGCAAGGCCACCGACTCAGTGAGGAAGAGAGAAATTTGTCGGATTGTATTTAAATTCCACAATACTGAAACAAATTCAAAAGCATTTTTTTCCTCTATTAAAATATTGTTTAAAAAAAAAATTATACCTCAAATGGCAAAAAATGATGGTTGATATTTGCTATTTGCTATTTGCTATCTGATATTTGCTATTTGCTATTTGCTATTTGCTATTTGCTATTTGCTATTTGCTATTTGCTATTTGATATTTGCTATTTGATATTTGCTATTTGCTATTTGCTACCACTAGAGTCAAAACGAAAAACATGTCTTTGTCTATGCATTTGTCAATCTCTTCATCAAATGAATATAATTGAAGCTATGAATAATATCCAATAACCTTATAATCACATATCCATCTATGGCAGACAGATTGGAGTGCTCCTAGTTGTGAGGATATAATAACCAGATAACCATCAACATGCTCCCTCTCTCCCTCTCACTGGACGTCTGCCTGCAGAGTGATTGGAGCACTCCTGTGATTCACTGCACTTCACTCCTGTGATTCACTGCACTTCACTCCTGTGATTCACTGCACTCCACTCCTGTGATTCACTGCACTCCACTCCTGTGATTCACTGCACTCCACTCCTGTGATTCACTGCACTTCACTCCTGTGATTCACTGCACTCCACTCCTGTGATTCACTGCACTCCACTCCTGTGATTCACTGCACTTCACTCCTGTGATTCACTGCACTCCACTCCTGTGATTCACTGCACTTCACTCCTGTGATTCACTGCACTCCACTCCTTTGATTCACTGCACTCCACTCCTGATCCCCGTTTTAGACTCCCCAGGACCCTGGTTACTATCACAGCTGAGACGGGTGAGAGGGGGCTTCTTTCTCTCCCCTCTTCTGATTCTTCTTCCCTTGTTTAGTCAATAGGTATCGGGACTTGTGTTTACCTAGCACTGTCACAGGGCTGGGGTCAATTTCATGTCAATACAGTAACATTTTCCACTAAAATGCCAATATCAACTCAAAATGTTCTCATTGGGTCTGACAGTTTTTCTTCCGAAATGGTCAAAATTGAAATGGCATTGATTGCAACCCTGCTCTGCCATAGCTATTTTATTAAGTAGATCATCTGCTAGTGGAGATCAGACAGACAAAAAGTAGATTAAGTAAGAGAACTTTACTAAACAAAAAAGGAGGAAAAGTCAGTCTGAGCGTCAGTCAGGCTCTTGAATGTCTGCCTGCATGTGAAACCGGATCTTTATTATATTAAGAGGTGCAATTGAACAGTCTGGGCTCTGATGTTAGCTACATCCTCTTCTGCTGATTGATGGGTGGTGGATAAGAACAGAACTAGAACTGACTGCTTTAAAAGCCTAATGAGTATCATCACCCTGTGTTTACTTATTAATGCTCTCAACAGCATGAAGACCTTTTAAGTAACTTTAACAGCAGATTAAATCAAATGTTTTATTGTTTTATTGGTCACATACAAGTGTTTAGCAGATGTTATTGCGGGTGTAGCTTGTTAATGCATTTTAATCATGTAATTTGTGTTGCCATTCTAATTGTTTAATTTTGTTTAAATAATGTAAAAGGCTATTTAACTGCGCCTGCTTTGCCTGTCTGGTGGTTTGCAGTTCATGTTTCGTGTACATTTTATTTTGTGCTGTCCAGTCGTTTTGAAAAGGCAAAAATAAAATGATTAAAAGATTTAAAATATTCAAAAATATTTTTTGATATTTTTTGATATATATATATATATATATTTAATTTTCCTTGAGACAATGAGGTATACTATCATGGATTTTCTGCTGTGCAGTTTGCATTAAACGCTCACTCTGTGATATTTACATCAGTTTGCATTAAGTGCTTGTTCACCCTCATATATTAGTCAAGTGCATGTTTAGAAACCTCGCTGATGATGAGCATCTGGTAGGCAAGAACTATAGGGCCTGGTGTTAATACTGACAGTTTACACTTACTGTATTGCGTTTATCTTTTTTAAACTGTTAAATTGGAGTTGTTTAACATGAGTCCAGACACAGGACATCACATTATTTAGTTTTTAATAGGTGAAGTATAACTAGCACTTCTTTTGAGCTACGGAAAGAAGCTGAAGATCATAAATATCCCTGGCATCTCCAATATAGGTATGTACTGAATATTGCTCTCAAACTGAAACAGGAAAAAGTGGATATCATAAACGCCCCAACAAAAATACATTTCAGAAACCAACTCCGCTTGTCTTTCTCATTTCCTGCCTCTTTCTCCCCTCCCTCCGTTTCTGTTTCTTCTCTGTCAAGATCATCTGCTAGTGGAGACCAGACAGATGGGCTAAATAATCAGCTTTTTACTGTGCTGCAGGTGGCTGATGGTGGAGCAGCAAGAGGCAGCCTCAATCCCTCTTCAGATCCCTCCACCACCACTCCATCCATGACTGCCTCCTCCCTACTCCAACACAAAGTCTTTAGACCTGTAAAATGACCCAAATTACGATTCCAAATCAAGCTAAAATAATGTATCATCGCCATGACGTTATCCAGGTCATAATAATTAACAATTACAAGAAACTTGTATTTATTTAGCACCTTTCATACAATACATTGCAGCTTAAAGTGCACTGGTTTGTGCAAAGATTGTTTCATGTTATTTCAATGATTGTTTATTTTGTTTTACAGCACAATTTCTAAGATATTTGCTGAGCACAGAATCAAATTTAGAATCATATTATTTTATTTAGTATTTTTTTACATTAAAAGGAAGTCAGTTATTCAATCATACACATGCAGTCAGTCAGTAAATCAGACAAATGAAATGAGCAGCATTTAATTTTCTAGCTCCTCTCGGCGTGGGAATACACAACCACAGCTCAGCATGTCAAAAGATGTCAAGTGTTACAGTTCCCTTCCTGCTGCAAGGAGAGGAAAAATCCCCCTAGAAATGAATTAAAGTGAAAGGCAAGTCTCTAAACCCTTTCCTAAAATGATTAACCCGTCCACCAGGACATTGTGGATCAGCTCTGAGTACTCACTGCTTTCTTATTGCTGTTAATTGTTCTTTTTCTGTTGTTGCCTTCCTTCATTAGTCTCCCCTCATTATATGAAAAGAGGGGAAAATGTCGACCTGAATAGGGGAAGGAGATTTTCCCACAGTCCCTCAACACAGAGAAATACACCATTGTGGGCTAGGCCAGGCAGGTTCCCATCCCTTGTGTGACACACACACACACACACACACACACACACACACACACACACACACACACACACACACACACACACACACACACACACACACACACACACACACACACACACACACACACACACATATATATACACACTTGAATGACAAGTCTTTCACTTTGTCTAAATTGTAAAATGGTGAATAATATAGTCTGAGTAACAGGGTAAGTACCCCCAGTCATTCACTTTATGTCAAACTGATGGATCGTTCACTCAGGTAACACTGCAGTGTTTAATTGGTATTTTATATCATACCACCTGTGTCCCAAGTGACACCCTATTCCCTAAATAGTGCAATGCTTGTGAATACTTTTAGCCCATAGGGTTGTCTGGGCAAAACACTATGTAACCTCTTGTGATTAAAAACAAACAAAAAAACAACAACAAAAACGGTAGCATTAACATGTCGTAACAGCTAACATAACCTGTTTATTATACGGTCATAACACTGTCCTGACACATATTTAATACCTATTGTGACATGTGTTGTGTTATTTTATGACTGGTTATGACACCTACATAAGAGTGTCAAAACCTACCACGGTATTTATATTTTGTCTGGTTATGACACCTACATTAGATTTTAGAAACCCACAAAACAAGGCAAAATATTCCATTACACCATAGTCTAGGTGTCAGTGTGTTATGTTATATAATAATTTAATATGGTCAATATATTTTTTTTATCATTGTAATTGTGCACACATTGATGTCAGACATGCACCTACCCCAATGTTCTGTTGCTGATGACTGGGATGAATGCAGGAGCAGAGTTCAGGAGCAGGACAAGACACCCTGACATAAGAGCATGCACGTGATAGGCCTATCTCGCTTATACCATTATGATGGTCAAAATGATTCATGACAGTGTCATAGAGTGTGTTTTCTACAAGTTCTTTCAAATATGATGGAAAAAACATGACTGTAAAGAATTCATTACAATAACAAAGGACTTATTAAGAAACAAACGTTGAAATGAAAGGAATCTTCTTGGCAGAGGGACAAAACGAATTGGAATAAATGTGGGTTATGACATTCTGTCACAACCAGCCATAAAATAACACAATATATGTCACAACAGGTGTAAATATATGGGTCATGACAGTGTTATGACCATATTATGACAGGTTATGTCAGCTGCTATGACATATGACATAGGTGTCAAATAAAGTTTAACCCAAAAAACAATTGTTTATACATGAAAGACATACTGAGACTATTATTTGATTACCAGGTCTTTGCTACAAATACATATCACATTTGAGTGTGGGACATAAAATTTAAGTGTTAACTTTAAGTGGTCTAGTCAAATATTTAGGACTTTAGTTCTGAGTACTCTTTCAGATATGATGCATGTTAAATCAATAAGCTGTAGAAAGAGGGGGAAGGGAAGCACCACTAAGGTACACAATAGCAGGTTTTGGTAGACAGAATGTGCTCTTTGGTAAAAGGGGTAAATTGGTCATCAAAAAGAAAGGAGGACCAAGGCACTCTTCATATAATTAATTAAAATGCCTTCATTTATATGGCATGTTCAATGGTAACAAAGATGAAAAACTCTGACGCATTTCGATGAAGGCCATGCGGAAGACATGTGTAGAAGTTTTTAAACGTTGTTTCTATTGAACATGTCATGCAATTAAAGGTATTTTAATTAATTATATGAAGAGTGTTTGACTAACCAATTCATTGGTTCACTTTGTTAGGCGTTTCTGACTTGAGTCCCTGCTGCTAGTCTAAAAATGTATAGTCTATTATCTATTTATTCCATAATGATTATATTTTCGCTACAAAGATAGTTGAGAATGGATTTTAAATGGGCATAATATAAACAAATAAACAAACAAATAAAGAAATGTCCTCTCACTGTCAACTGCATTTATTTTCAGCAAACTTAACATGTGTAAATATTTGTATGAACGTAACAAGATTCAACAACTGAGACAAACTGAACAAGTCCCACAGACATGTGACGAACATAAATGGAATAATGTATCCCTGAACAAAAGGGGAGGTCAAAATCAAAAGTAACAGTCAGTATCTGGTGTGGCCACCAGCTGCATTAAGTACTGTAGTGCATCTCCTCCTCATTGACTGCACCAGGTTTGCCAGTTCTTGCTGTGAGATACCCCACTATTCCACTAGGTCACCTGCAAGTTCCCGGACATTTCTGGGGGGAATGGCCCTAGTTCTCACCCTCCGATCCAACAGGTCCCAGACGTGCTCTATGGGATTGAGATCCGGGTGCTTCGCTGGCCATGGCAGAACACTGTCTTGCAGGAAGTCACACACAGAACGAGCAGTATGGCTGGTGGCATTATCATGCTGGAGAGTCATGTCAGGATGAGCCTGCAGGAAGGGTACCACATGAGGGAGAAGGATGTCTTCCCTGTAATGCACAGCGTTGAGATTGCCTGCAATGACAACAAGCTCAGTCCGATGATGCTGTGACACACCGCCCCAGACCATGACGACCCTCCACCTCCAAATCGATCCGGCTCCAGAATACAGGCCTCGGTGTAACGCTCATTCCTTCAACAATAAACACAAATCCGACCATCACTCCTGGTGAGACAAGACTGCAACTCGTCAGTGAAGAGAACTTTTTGCCAGTCCTGTCTAGTCCAGCGATGGTGGGTTTGTGCCCATAGACGACGCTGTTGCCGGTGATGTCTGGTGAGGACCTGTCTTACAACAGGCCTACAAGTCCTCAGTCCAGCCTCTCTCAGCCTATTGCGGACAGTCTGATCACTGATGGAGGGATTGTGTGTTCCTGGTGTAACTCGGGCAGTTGTTGTTGCCATCCTGTACTTGTCCCGCAGGTGTGATGTTCGGATGTACCGATCCTGTGCAGGTGTTACACGTGGTCTGCCACTGTGAGAACGATCGGCTGTCTGTCCTGTCTCCCTGTAGCGCTGTCTTAGGCGTATCACAGTACAGACATTGCAATTTATTGCCCTGGCCACATCTGCAGTCCTCATGCCTCCTTGCAGCATGCCTAAGGCACGTCCACGCAGATGAGCAGGACCCTAGGCATCTTTCATTTTGTGTTTTTTTTTTGCTCACAGACTTCGGGAGTGAGGTTGGTATAATAATGGTTTTACACACAATCTAATCCAGCTACAGTAGCGTCGATCACTGCAAGAGAGATGCCCACGAGATGTGCAGCATATCTGTTCTTATCAAATATTAAATGATACAATGTTCAAAGAATGGTTTCACTGTATCTTGCTCTCTCCTCGGCAGCACAGTAGGCTGCTAGCTACAGACGACTCTCCTGTTACACATCTTTACACTGAGCTGCACTGGGGTCGGAACTTAATCATGGTTACATTAAGACTGCATGGAGACGTTGGGAGATATGGATCAGAAAACGTACCTCAATGCAGGGATGGGGAAATGCCACTGTACTCCAAATTGTACCTTTATCCACATGGCTCCATTGAGAAGATTGGAATACTGCTAGTTTCTTCTGGAAACTGCCATTTTGTTTTCATCCTAGCTAGCAGTAGCCACCTCAGCCTTTTTATCATCATTTTGGAATGGCAGTGTCAGACAATCAGCACCTTTGTTGTTCAACATGACGTGCCATTCCAAAATGGTACAATTTGGAGTACAGTGGCATATCCCATCCCTGCATTTGACGTACATTTTCCGGTCCATATCTCGCGCCGGCTCCACGGTGTCTTAATGTAAACATGATTGTGTTCCGACCCCAGTGCAGCTCAGTTATACAAGCTTAGAGGTAGGGTCGATATCTTCTGCCAATGTTTACATACAGACTACTAGCTGGCTGTAGCAGTGTCTACATACAGACTACTAGCTGGCTGTAGCAGTGTCTACATATAGACTACTAGCTGGCTGTAGCAGTGTCTACATATAGACTACTAGCTGGCTGTAGCAGTGTCTACATATAGACTACTAGCTGGCTGTAGCAGTGTCTACATATAGACTACTAGCTGGCTGTAGCAGTGTCTACATATAGACTACTAGCTGGCTGTAGCAGTGTCTACATATAGACTACTAGCTGGCTGTAGCAGTGTCTACATATAGACTACTAGCTGGCTGTAGCAGTGTCTACATATAGACTACTAGCTGGCTGTAGCAGTGTCTACATACAGACTACTTGCTGGCTGTAGCAGTGTCTACATATAGACTACTAGCTGGCTGTAGCAGTGTTTACATATAGACTACTAGCTGGCTGTAGCAGTGTCTACATATAGACTACTAGCTGGCTGTAGCAGTGCCTACATACAGACTACTTGCTGGCTATAGAAGTGTTTACATATAGACTAGTAGCTGGCTGTAGCAGTGTTTACATATAGACTAGTAGCTGGCTGTAGCAGTGTTTACATATAGACTACTAGCTGGCTGTAGCAGTGCCTACATACAGACTACTTGCTGGCTATAGAAGTGTTTACATATAGACTAGTAGCTGGCTGTAGCAGTGTTTACATATAGACTACTAGCTGGCTGTAGCAGTGTCTACATATAGACTACTAGCTGGCTGTAGCAGTGTCTACATACAGACTACTAGCTGGCTGTAGCAGTGTCTACATACAGACTACTAGCTGGCTGTAGCAGTGTCTACATACAGACTACTAGCTGGCTGTAGCAGTGTTTACATATAGACTACTAGCTGGCTGTAGCAGTGTCTACATATAGACTACTAGCTGGCTGTAGCAGTGTCTACATATAGACTACTAGCTGGCTGTAGCAGTGTCTACATATAGACTACTAGCTGGCTGTAGCAGTGTTTACATATAGACTACTAGCTGACTTCACCGTCCCCTCCCCATAACATATTTCTTATCCTGTTTCCTTTCTTTACTGTGGGTATCTGACAACCTGGGGGTTTTGGTGGAGGCCGAAGACCAGTCCACATCTTCAAAAAAGCAACCTATGAGAGGGCAACAAGAAATACACGATTACCACAGTCTCATCTGATGGGGAGATGACTGTAGACTCTGGGCCCGTTCTACCTGCATCTCAGCCAACCAGGCCAGAGCTAGAGGAGGAGGGAAAGTTGCAAGTGATGGCCTCCTGTCGCAGGCTGATGATCTCAGGGTTCAGATCATAGCCAACAAATCAGAGGTTAGTGATTGTAGCCTTTGTCATTGGTCAGCTCCGCTCAGCTGTACTGAAGCTGCTGTTTATACAGGAGTATTCCTATTCTCTGCTAAAGCTAATGAATAATGATAAGTAATCGCCTCTGAGTGTGCAGCACACTTTGCAATAACATAGTAGTGAATCAAATGCTTGATCAAGACCTCATGATATGCCAGTTTAGCACAGAATAAAGGCCCCTTCAGAGTGCTGCAGTCAGGGAACGTGTGTGTGTGTGTGTGGTCACCGACTGCAGTGTGGTGGCAGGAGGACTTTGAGAGAGGGCCAGGCCATTCATAGATGATGAAGTGGATGCTCATTACTTTAGAGAGATTGCATGTGGATGACGGGCAAGAGGATGTCAGGGCTTGTATTGCATTGTGTATTTGTTTTGTTAGCCCCCCCCAAAAAAAACGGATTTGTAGTGCAATTGAACATTTTTGGTATTCCGAATGTGAATAAATGTCATGTGCTGTTTGGATGAGAAGGATCCTTCCCCCTTTGCTTGGCCCTGGCTTATTACCATTTGTATTTGTATATATTATGGATCCCCATTAGCTGCTGCCAAGGCGTTTGTGCTTGAAACTGGATTTTAAAGAGTTAAACTTCACATAGACTAAAACGGACTGTGGTTTGATTTCAATAGCTCATCAATCCAGCCCTGTCACCCCTCTCTCTCCAACTATGTCTCCTCTCCTCTACTACTATAGACTGATAGGTGGATATCTGCATTTATAGAGCCACTGGAGATCAATGAAGACAAGGTGAGGGACTTTTGCAACGTGATCGACTGAAATCAGAGTAAGAATTGGAGTGAGGTGTGAGCGTGAGATAAGGATGCAGCTTAAGCTCCACCCTCTTCAATATACACTACCGTTCAAAAGTTTGGGTCACTTAGAAATGTCGGTGTTTTTGAAAGAAAGCACCTTTTTTGTCCATTAAAATAACATCAAATTAATCAGAAATACAGTGTAGACATTGTTATTGTTGTAAATTACTATTGTAGCTGGAAATGGCTGATTTGTAATGGAATATCTACATATGCGTACAACCATCTCGATTGTGTTACAATGGCACGAGTTTCAGAAGAAAGACATTTGTTTCTGGCGATCTTGAGCCTGTAATCGAACCCCCAAATACTGATGCTCCAGATACTCAACTAGTACAAAGAAGGGCAGTTTTATTGCTTCTTTAAGCAGTACAATAGTTTTCAGCTGTGCCAACATAATTGCAAAAGGATTTTCTAATGATCAATTAGCCTTTGAAAATGATCAACTTTGATTAGCTAACACAACGTGCCATTGCAACACAGGAGTGGTGGTTGCTGATAATGGGCCTCTACGCCTATGTACAGTAGATGTTCCCTTAAAAATCTGCCATTTCCAGGTACAAAAGTAATTTACAACATTAACAATGTCTACACTGTATTTCTGATCAAATTTAAGTTATTTTAATGGACAAAAAAACATACTTTCTTTCAAAAACAAGGACATTTCGAAGTGACCCCAAACTTTTGAACGGTAGTGTACGTACAGTTGAAGTCGGGAGTTTACATACACTTAGGTTGGAGTCATTAAAACTTGTTTCTCAACCACTCCACAAATTCATGTTAACTTCTTGTTTTTTTCACGTCCGTATGAAATGCATGCCCAAATTCAACTGCCTGCTACTCATCCCCAGAAGAGAAGATATGCATATTATTAGTAGATTTGGATAGAAAGCACTCAGAAGTTTCTAAACCTGTTTGAATCATGTCTGTGAGTATAACAGAACTTATTTAGCAGGCGAAACCCCAAGGACAAACCATTCAGATTTTTTTTTTTTTAGGTCACACTCTTTTCAATGGATTTTCATTGGGAATCCAGAGTTCTAAGGGACCTTCTTGCAGTTCCTATCGCTTCCACTGGATGTCAACAGTCTTTAGAAATTGGTTGAGGTTATTCCTTTGTGTAATAAAGAAGTACGGCCATCTTGAACGAGGGTCACTTGAAGTGTACTTTTAGAGGCGCATGACCAGAACGCATGCTACAGTTTGTTTTCTTCCTGTATTGAACACAGATCATCCAGTCTTCAATTTTATCGATTATTTACGTAAAGAAATACATCAAATCAAATATGGCCCTTCGTACATCAGCTGATATCTCAAAATGCTGTACAGAAACCCAGCCTAAAACCCCAAACAGCAAGCAACGCAGGTGTAGAAGCACGGCGGCTAGGAAAAACTCCCAGAAAGGACAAAACCTAGGAAGAAACCTAGAGAGGAACCAGGCTATGAGGGGTGGCCAGTCCTCTTCTGGCTGTGCCGGGTGGAGATTATAACAGAACATGGCCAAGATGTTCAAATGTTCATAAATGACCAGCATGGTCAAATAATAATAAGGCAGAACAGTTGAAACTGGAGCAGCAGCACGGCCAGGTGGACTGGGGACAGCAAGGAGTCATCATGTCAGGTAGTCCTGAGGCATGGTCCTAGGGCTCAGGTCCTCCGAGAGAGAGAAAGAAAGAGAGAAAGAGAGAATTAGAGAGAGCACACTTAAATTCACACAGGACACTGAATAGGACAGGAGAAGTACTCCAGATATAACAAACTGACCCTAGCCCCCCGACACATAAAAACTACTACAGCATAAATACTGGAGGCTGAGACAGGAAGACACTGTGGCCCCATCCGAGGACACCCCTGGACAGGGCCAAACAGGAAGGATATAACCCTACCCACTTTGCCAAAGCACAGCCCCCACACCACTAGAGGGATATCTTCAACCACCAACTTACCATCCTGAGACAAGGCCGAGTATAGCCCACAAAGATTGGGGGGGGGGGGGACAGGAAGATCACATCAAGTTGTATTACAAAGGTAGTTTGAAATGTTTTGGCAGGTAAGTTAACAGGTAACTTTTGAGATATTATGTAGTCACGTTGCGCAAGTTGGAACCGGTGTTTTTCTGGCTCAAACATGCCAAATAAATGGACATTTTGGATATATATCGACGGAATTAATCAAACAAAAGGACCATTTGTGATGTTTATGGGACATATTGGAGTGCCAAAAAAAGAAGCTCGTCAAAGGTAAGGCATGAATTATATTTTTATTTCTGTGTTTTGTGTCGCGCTTGCAGGGTTGAAATATGGTTTCTCTCTTTGTTTACGGAGGTGCTATCCTCAGATAATAGCATCGTTTGCTTTCACCGAAAAGCCTTTTTGAAATCTGACATGTTGGCTGGATTCACAACAAGTTTAGCTTTAATTTGCTATCTTGCATGTGTGATTTAATGAAAGTTTGATTTTTATAGTAATTTATTTGAATTTGGCACTCTGCATCTTCCCTGGCTTTTGGCCAGGTGGGACGCTACCGTCCCACATATCCCAGAGAGGTTTAACAAACTATAGTTTTGGCAAGTCGGTTAGGACATCTACTTTGTGCATGACACAAGTCATTTTTCCAACAATTGTTTACAGACATATTATTTCACTTAGAATTCACTGTATCACAATTCCAGTGGGTCAGAAGTTTACATACACTAAGTTGACTGTGCCTTTAAACAGCTTGGAAAATTCCAGAAATGATGTCATGGCTTTAGAAGCTTCTGATAGGCTAACTGACATAATTTGAGTCAATTGGAGGTGTACCTCTGTATGTATTTCAAGGGCTACATTCAAACTCAGTGCCTCTTTTCTTGAATAAATTGGGAAATAAAAAGAAATCAGCCAAGACCTCAGAAAAGAAAATCTGGTTCATCCTTGGGAGAAATTTCCAAACTCCTGATGGTATCAAGTTCATCTGTACAAACAATAGAGCGCAAGTATAAACACCATGGGACCACGCAACCGTCATACCACTCAGGAAGGAGACGCGTTCTGCCTTCTATAGATGAAAGTACTTTGAAGCAAAAAGTGCAAATCAATCCCAGAACAACAGCAAATGACCTTGTGAAGATGCTGGAGGAAACGGGTACAAAAGTATCTATATCCACAGTAAAACGAGTCCTATATCAACATAACCTGAAAGGCCGCTCAGCAAAGAAGAATCCACTGCTCCAAAACCGCCATAAAAAGCCAGACTATGGTTTGCAACTCCACATGGGGACAAAGATCATACTTTTTGGAGAAATGTCCTCTGGTCTGATGAAACAAAAATAGAACTGTTTGGCCATAATGACCATCGTTATGTTTGGAGGAAAAAGGGGGATGCTTGCAAGCCGAAGAACGCCATCCCAACCGTGAAGCACGGGGGTGGCAGCATCATGTTGTGGGGGTGCTTTGCTGCGGGAGGGACTGGTGCACTTCACAAAATAGATTGCATCATGAGGATAGAAAATTCTGTCGATATATTGAAGCAACATCTCAAGACATCAGTCAAGAAGTAAAGCTTGGTCGCAAATGGCTCTTTCAAATGGACAATGACCCCAAGCATTCTTACAAAATGGCTTTAAGGACAACAAAGTCAAGATATTGGAGTGGCCATCACAAAGCCCTGACCTCAATCCTATAGAAAATGTGTGGACAGAACTGAAAAAGTGTGTGCGAGCAATGAGGCCCACAAACCAGACTCAGTTACTCCAGCTCTGTCAGGAGGAATGGGCCAAAATTCACCCAACTTATTGTGGGAAGCTTGTGGAAGGCTACCCGAAACGTTTGACCCAAGTTTAAATTGTTTAAGGCAATGCTGCCAAATACTAATTGAGTGTATGTAAACTTCTGACCCACTGGGAATGTGATAAAATAAATTAAAGCTGAAATAAATAATTCTCTACTATTATTCTGACATTTCACATTCTTAAAATAAAGTGACGATCCTAACTGCCCTAAGACATGGAATTTTTGCTAGGATTAAATGTCATGAATTGTGAAAAACTGAGTTTGTAAATGTATTTGGCTAAAGTGTATGTGAACTTCCAACTACAAGTGTATCAACAAATTGGAGAGGGCACGAGAACAGTCTGCTGCACCATGCCTTATCTTACTAGAATCTGGAGTCAATGATGATCTGGTGCTTCTGTCATCAACCAAGGAGGGCCTACAGCAGTACCTAGATCATCTGCATAGATTATGTAAGACCTAGGGCCCAACAGTAAATCTCAGTAACACAAAAATAATGGTGTAATAAAAAAGGTCCAGTTGCCAGGACAACAAATACAAATTCCATCTAGACATCGTTGCCCTAGAGCACACAAACAAATGATGCCTAAATATCAACGCCACATGTAACTTCCACAAAGCTGTGAACGATCTGAGAGACAAGGCAAGAAGGGCCTTCTATGCCATCAAAAGGAACACAAAATTTGACTTACCAATTAGGATCTGGCTAAAAATAATTGAATCAGTTATAGAACCCCTTTATGGTTGTGAGGTCTGGGGTCCGCTCACCAAGAAAGAATTCACAAAATGCTACAAATTGAAAATCTGCATGCAGAGTTCTGCAAAAATATCCTCTGTGTACAAAACAGCAAATAATGCATGCAGAGGAGAATTAGGCTGATACCCGCTAATTATCAAAATCCAGAAAAGAGTCGTTAAATTCTACAACCACCTAAAAGGAAGTGTCCCCTAAGCAAGCTGGTCCTGGGGCTCTGTTCACAAACAAATCCCACAGAGCCCCAGGACAGCAACACAATTAAACCCAACCAAATCATGAGAAAACAAAAAGATAATGACTTGACACATTGGAAAGAATTAACATAAAAAGTGATCAAAATAGAATGCTATTTGGCCCTAAACAGAGTTCACAGTGGCAGAATACCTGACCACTGTGACTGGCCCTAAACAGAGTTCACAGTGGCAGAATACCTGACCACCTAAACAGAGTTCACAGTGGCAGAATACCTGACCACTGTGACTGGCCCTAAACAGAGTTCACAGTGGCAGAATACCTGACCACTGTGACTGGCCCTAAACAGAGTTCACAGTGGCAGAATACCTGACCACTGTGACTGGCCCTAAACAGAGTTCACAGTGGCAGAATACCTGACCACTGTGACTGGCCCTAAACAGAGTTCACAGTGGCAGAATACCTGACCACTGTGACTGGCACCTGAAACAGAGTTCACAGTGGCAGAATACCTGACCACTGTGACTGGCCCTAAACAGAGTTCACAGTGGCAGAATACCTGACCACTGTGACTGGCCCTAAACAGAGTTCACAGTGGCAGAATACCTGACCACTGTGACTGACACAAACTTAAGGAAAGCTTTGACTATGTACAGACTTGGTGAGCATAGCCTTGCTATTCAGAAAGGCCACCGTAGGCAGACCTGGCTCTCAAGAGAAGACAGGCTATGTGCACACTGCCCACAAAATGAGGTGGAAACTGAGCTGCACTTCCTAACCTCCTGCCAAATGTTTGACCATATTAGAGACACATATTTCCCTCAGACTCCACAGACCCACAAAGAATATGAAAACAAATCCAATTTTGATAAACTCCCATATCTATTGGGTGAAATACCACACTGTGCCATCACATCATCAAGATTTGTGACCTGTTGCCACGAGAAAAGGGAAACCAGTGAAGAACAAACACCATTGTAAATTACAACCCATATTTACAGTGCCTTCGGAAAGTATTCAGACCCCTTGACTTTTTTCACATTTTGTTACGTTATAGCCATAAAGTGGATAAATGAATAAAAATCTACAAACAATAACCCATAATGATAAAGCGAAAACAGGTTATATTATTTACCGAAGTGTTCAGACCCTTTGCTATGAGACTCGAAATTGAGCTCAGGGGTATCCTGTTTCCATTGATCATCCTTGAGATGTTTGTACAACGTGATTGGAGTCCACCTGTGGTTAATTCAATTGATTTAGATATGATTTGGAAAGGCACACACTTGTCTATCTATATAAGGTCCCACAGTTGACAGTGCATGTCAGAGCAAAAACCAAGCCATGAGGTCGAAGGAATTATCTTTAGAGTTCCGAGACAGGATTGTGTCGAGGCACAGATCTGGGGAAGGGTACAAAAACATTTCCGCAGCATTGAAAGTCCCCAAGAACACAGTGGCCTCCATCATTCTTAAATGGAATAAGTTTGGAACCACTGAGACTCTTCCTAGACTAGTCATGATCAAGGCAGAGATGAATGGAGCAAAGTACAGAGAGATCCTTGATGAAAACCTGCTCCAGAGCTCTCAGGACCTCAGACTGGGATGAAGGTTCACTTTCCAACAGGACAATGTCCCTAAGCACACAGCCAAGACAATGCAGGAGAGGCTTCGGAACAAGTCTCTGAATGTTCTTGAGTGGCCCAGCCAGAGCCCAGACTTCAAACCGATTGAACATCTCTGGAGAGGCCTGAAAATAGCTGTGCAGCAATGCTCCCCATCCAACCTGACAGAGCTTGAGAGGATCTGCAGAGAAGAATAGGAGAAACACGCCAGATACAGGTGTGCCAAGCTTGTAACATCATATCAAAGAAGACACGAGGCTGTAATAGCTGCCAAGGGTGCTTAACTCAACAAAATACTGAGTAAAGGGTCTGAATACTTATTTTAAATGTGATATTTTTTATTTGTAATAAATTAGTAAACATTTTTTTTTTTAATTGCTTTGGCATTATGGGCTATTGTGTGTAGATTGATGGGGGGGGGGTGATTGAATCCATTATAAAATAAGGCTGTAACATAACAACATGTGGAACAAGTCAAGGGGTCTGAGTACTCTCCAAAGGTATTGTATGTTTATTGTTTTCCTTAACTATTTGCATGTCGCTACAACACCGTATAGACACAGTATAACATTATAAACGTCTTTATTATTTTGTAACTTGTGTGAGGGTAATGTTTACTGTTAAGTGTTTATTTCACTTTTGTTTTCCATTTCACATGCTTTGGCAATGTAAACATATGTTTCCCATGCCCATAAAGCCTCTTGAATTGATTTGAGAGAGAGTTGGGTGCCGGGTAGCGAGGCTGTGACAGCACACAGAGTGGCAATGTTTGGGAGAGTGCTGATTTCCACAGACAGAGAGGTGAGAGGCCAGACTGAACTGTTGTAATAGTGAGACTGAAGTAGCTAACACCCTCCTTAGCCCCAAAATAGGACCAGCTTTGTTCAGCTGCTTTGAACATTGGAGACAAGTTTGTTGTTGTTTTCTTTGGCAATCAATGATGTGAAATGACGGTAACAGAAGTGAACAAGTCACATGGCCACTTCAAATCAAATTGTATTAGTCACATGGCCAGGTCAAATCAAATTGTATTAGTCACATGGCCAGTTCAAATCAAATTGTATTAGTCACATGGCCAGGTCAAATCAAATTGTATTAGTCACATGGCCAGGTCAAATCAAATTGTATTAGTCACATGGCCAGTTCAAATCAAATTGTATTAGTCACATAGCCAGTTCAAATCAAATTGTATTAGTCACATGGCCAGTTCAAATCAAATTGTATTAGTCACATGGCCAGTTCAAATCAAATTGTATTAGTCACATGGCCAGTTCAAATCAAATTGTATTAGTCACATGGCCAGTTCAAATCAAATTGTATTAGTCACATGGCCAGTTCAAATCAAATTGTATTAGTCACATGGCCAGGTCAAATCAAATTGTATTAGTCACATGGCCAGTTCAAATGAAATTGTATTAGTCACATGGCCAGTTCAAATCAAATTGTATTAGTCACATGGCCAGTTCAAATCAAATTGTATTAGTCACATGGCCAGTTCAAATCAAATTGTATTAGTCACATGCCCCGAATACTAGAGGTGTATTCTGTGAAATGCTTACTTACGAGCCCCTAACCAATAATGCAGTTGAAAAAAGACAGATACGAAATAAACATAACAAGTAATTAAAGAGCAGCAGTAAAATAACTATAGCGAGACTATACACAGGGGGGTACCGGTACAGAGTCAATATGCGGGGGCACCTGTTAGTTGAGGTGATATGTACATGAAGGTAAAGTTATTAAAGTGACTATACATAGATAATAACAACAGAGAGTAGCAGCGGTGTAAAAGAGGGGTGGGGGTAATGCAAATCATCTGGGTAGCAATGTGATTAGGTGTTCAGGAGTCTTCTGGCTTAGGGGTAGAATCTGTTTCGAAGCCTCTTGGCGCTCCGGTACCGCTTGCCGTGCGGTAGTAGAAAGAACAGTCTATGACTAGGGTGGCTGGAGTCTTAGGCAATTACGCCTGGTATAGTGGTCCTGGATGGCGGGAAGGTTGTCCCCAGTGATGTACTGGCCTCTTTACACTACCCTCTGTCGTGCCTTGCGGTCGGAGGCCGAGCAGTTGCCGTACCAGGCAGTGATGCAACCAGTATTCGATGGTAGAGCCATAGAACATTTTGAGGATCTGAAGACCCATGCCAAATCTCCTTTGTCTTGATCATGCTGAGGGAGAGGTTGTTTCCCTGGCACCACACGGCCAGGTCTCTGACCTCCTTATAGGCTGTCTGGTCATTGTCGGTGATCAGGCCTACCATTGTTGTGTCATCAGAAAACTTAATGATTGTGTTGGAGTCTTGCTTGGCTGTGCAGTTATGAGTGAACAGGGAGTACAGGAGGGGACTGAGCATGCACCCCTGAGGGGCCCCTGTGTTGAGGATCAGCGTTGCGGATGTGTTATCTACCCTTACCAGGATGTCCAGGATCCAGTAGCAGAGGGAGGTGTTTAGTCCCAGGGTCCTTAGCTTATCGATGAGCGTTGAGGGCACTATGGTGTTGAACCCTGAGCTGTAGTCAATGAATAGCATTCTCAAATAGGTGTTCCTTTTGTCCAGGTGGGAAAGGGCAGTGCGGAGTGCAATAGAGATTGCATCATCTGTGGATCTGTTGGGGCGGTATGCAAATTGAAGTGGGTCTAGTGTTTCTTGGATAATGGTGTTGATGTGAGCCATGACCAGCCTTTCGAAGCACTTCATGGCTACAGACGTGAGTGCTACGGGTCGTTAGTAATTTAGGTAGGTTACCTTAGTGTTCTTTGGCACAGGCCCTATGGTGCTCTGCTTAAAACATGTTGGTATTACAGACTCGGACAGGAAGAGGTTGAAAATGTCAGTGAAGACACTTGCCAGCTTGTCAGCGCATGCTCACAGTACACATCCTGCTAATCTGTCTGGCCCTGCAGCCTTGTGAATGTTGACCTGTTTACAGTCTTCCGGAACAGCTGGTGCTCTCATGCATGTTTCAGTGTTATTTCCCTCGACGCGAGCATAGAAGTAGTTTAGCTCATCTGCTAGGCTCGTGTCACTCGGCAGCTCTCGGCTGTGCTTCCCTGCCACATCCGACAAGAGTCCGAGCCAGTGTAATACGATTCAATCTTAGTCCTGTATTGATGCTTTGCCTGTTTGATGGTTCATCGGAGGGTATGGGCGGATTTCTTAAAAGCTTCTAGGTTAGAGTCCCGCTCCTTGAAAGTGGAAGCTCTAGCCTTTATCTCAGTGCAGATGTTGCCTGTAATCCATGGCTTCTGGTTGGGGTATGTACGTACGGTCACTGTGGGGACAACGTCATTGATGCACTTATTGTTGAAGCCAATGACTGATGTGGTGTACTCCTCAATGTCATCGGTGGAATCCCGGAACATATTCCAGTCCGTGCTAGCCAAACAGTCCTGTAGCTTAGCATCTGCATCTGACCACTTTTTTATTGATCTTGTCACTGGTGCTCCCTGCTTTAATTTTTGCGTGTCAGCAAGAATCAGGAGGATATCATTCTGGTCAGATTTTCCAAATGGAGGGCAAGGGAGAGCTTTGTATGCATCTCTGTGTGTGGAGTAAAGGTGGTCCAGAGTTTTTTTCCCCCACTGGTTGCACATTTAACATGCTGATAGAAATTTGGTAAGACATATTTAAGTAACCCTGCATTAAAGTCCCCAACTACTAGGAGCGCCGACTCTGGGTAAGTGTTTTCTTGTTTGCTTATTGCGCAACACAGCTCATTCAATGATGTCTTAGTGCCAGCATCAGTCTGTGGTGGTATGTAAACAGCTACGAAAACTACAGATGAAACTCTCTAGGTAGATAGTGTGGCTTATCATGAGATACTCTACCTCAGGCGAGCAATAGCTTGAGACTTCCTTAGAAGTCGTGCACCAGCTGTTATTTACAAAAATACATTGTCCGCCACCCCTTGTCTTACCAGACACCGCTGTTACCAGCCAGCTGTATGTTGATAGTGTCGTCGTTCTGCCACGTCTCCGTGAAGCATAAGATATTACAGTTTTGAATGTCCCGTTGGTAATTTAATCTTCTGCGTAGGTCATCTATTTTTTTGTCCAAAGATTGCACGTTTGCTAGCAGAATGGAAGGAAGTGGATTTATTTGATTGCCTACGAATTCTCAGAAGGCAGCCCGTCCTCCGGACCCTTTTTCTTCACCTCCTCTCCACGCAAATTACGGGGATCTGGACCTGTTCCCGAGAAAGCAGTATATCATTTGCATCGGGCCCGTCAGACTCGTTAAAGGAAAAAAAGAATTCTGCAAGTCCGTCGTGAGTAATTGCAGTCCTGATGTCCAGAAGTAATTTTCGGTCATAACAGACGGTAGCGGGAACAGTATGTACAAAATAAGTTACAAACAACACAAATAAACAATCAGTTGGGGGCACGTAAAACGTCTACCTTCTTCTCCGGCGCCATTTTTATTAATTTTAAACTGATGGGTTACCAGTTAATAAAGGCCACACAATTTATATTCTGTGTGTGTGTGTGTGTGTGTGTGTGTGTGTGTGTGTGTGTGTGTGTGTGTGTGTGTGTGTGTGTGTGTGTGTGTGTGTGTGTGTGTGTGTGTGTGTGTGTGTGTGTGTGTGTGTGTGTGTGTGTGTGTGTGTGTGTGTGTGTGTGTGTGTGTGTGTGTGTGTGTGTGTGTGTGTGTGTGTGTGTGTGTCTACACTACCGGTCAAAGGTTTTACAACACCTACTCATTCAAGTTTTTTTATATTTAAAAAAACCTATTTTCTACATTGTGAATAATAGTGAAGACATTAAAACTATGAAATAACACATATGGAATCATGTAGTAACCAAAAAAGTGTTAAATAAATCAAAATATATTTGAGATTTGAGATTCTTCAAACTAGCCACCCTTTCCCATATATACTGAGCACTTGTTGGCTGCTTTTCCTCCACTCTGCGGTCCGACTCATTCCAAACCATCTCAATTTGGTCGAGTTTGGGGGGTTGTGGAGGCCAGGTCATCTGATGCAGCACTCCATCACTCTCCTTCTTGGTAAAATAGCCCTTACACAGCCTGGAGGTGTGTTGGGTCATTGTCCTGTTTTAAAACAAATGATAGTCCCACTATTCGCAAACCAGATGGGATGGCGTATCACTGCAGAATGCTGTGGTAGCCCTGCTGGTTAAGTGTGCCTTGAATTCTAAATAAATCACAGACAGCGTCACCAGAAAAGCACCACCACACCTCCTCCTCCATGCTTTACGGTGGGAACCACACATGCGGAGATCATCCGTTCTCCCACACCGCGCCTCACAGACACAGTAGTTGGAACCAAAAACCTCCAATTTGGACTCCAGACCAAAGGACAAATTTCCACCGGTCTAATGTCCATTGCTTGTATTTCTTGGCCAAAGCAAGTCTCTTCTTCTTATTGGTGCCCTTTAGTAGTAGTTTCCTTGCAGCAATTTGACCATGAACTCTGTGAAGTATTTATTTGGGCTGCAATTTCTGAGGTTGGTAACTCTAATGAACTTATCCTCTGCAGCAAAGGTGACTCTGGGCCTTCTATTCCTGTGGCGGTCCTCATGAGAGCCAGTTTCATCATAGCACCCCCCCCCCTTCACACCTTTTCACAAATCAAATCAAATCAAATTTCATTTGTCACATACACATGGTTAGCAGATGTTAATGCGAGTGTAGCAAAATGCTTGTGCTTCTAGTTCCGACAATGCAGTGATAACCAACAAGTAATCTAACTAACAATTCCAAAACTACTGTCTTACACACAGTGTAAGGGGATAAAGAATATGTACATAAGGACATATGAATGAGTGATGGTACAGGGCAGCATAGGCAAGATACAGTAGATGGTATCGAGTACAGTATATACATATGAGATGAGTATGTAAACAAAGTGGCATAGTTAAAGTGGCTAGTGATACATGTATTACATAAGGATGCAGTCGATGATATAGAGTACAGTATATACGTATGCATATGAGATGAATAATGTAGGGTAAGTAACATTATATAAGGTAGCATTGTTTAAAGTGGCTAGTGATATATTTACATCATTTCCCATCAATTCCCATTATTAAAGTGGCTGGAGTTGAGTCAGTGTCAATGTCAGTGTGTTGGCAGCAGCCACTCAATGTTAGTGGTGGCTGTTTAACATTCTGATGGCCTTGAGATAGAAGCTGTTTTTCAGTCTCTCGGTCCCAGCTTTGATGCACCTGTACTGACCTCACCTTCTGGATGATAGCCGGGTGAACAGGCAGTGGCTCGGGTGGTTGATGTCCTTGATGATCTTTATGGCCTTCCTGTAACATCGGGTTGTGTAGGTGTCCTGGAGGGCAGGTAGTTTGCCCCCGGTGATGCGTTGTGCAGACCTCACTACCCTCTGGAGAGCCTTACGGTTGAGGGCGGAGCAGTTGCCGTACCAGGCGGTGATACAGCCCGCCAGGATGCTCTCGATTGTGCATCTGTAGAAGTTTGTGAGTGCTTTTGGTGACAAGCCAAATTTCTTCAGCCTCCTGAGGTTGAAGAGGCGCTGCTGCACCTTCTTCACGATGCTGTCTGTGTGAGTGGACCAATTCAGTTTGTCTGTGGTGTGTATGCCGAGGAACTTAAAACTAGCTACCCTCTCCACTACTGTTCCATCGATGTGGATAGGGGGGTGTTCCCTCTGCTCTTTCCTGAAGTCCACAATCATCTCCTTAGTTTTGTTGATGTTGAGTGTGAGGTTATTTTCCTGACACCACACTCCGAGGGCCCTCACCTCCTCCCTGTAGGCCGTCTTGTCGTTGTTGGTAAACAAGCCTACCACTGTTGTGTCGTCCGCAAACTTGATGATTGAGTTGGAGGTGTGCGTGTCCACGCAGTCGTGGGTGAACAGGGAGTACAGGAGAGGGCTCAGAACGCACCCTTGTGGGGCGTTCCCTCACCACCTGGGGGCGGCCCGTCAGGAAGTCCAGTACCCAGTTGCACAGGGCGGGGTCGAGACCCAGGGTCTCGAGCTTGATGACGAGCTTGGAGGGTACTATGGTGTTGAATGCCGAGCTGTAGTCGATGAACAGCATTCTCACATAGGTATTCCTCTTGTCCAGATGGGTTAGGGCAGTGTGCAGTGTGGTTGAGATTGCATCGTCTGTGGACCTATTTGGGCGGTAAGCAAATTGGAGTGGGTCTAGGGTGTCAGGTAGGGTGGAGGTGATATGGTCCTTGACTAGTCTCTCAAAGCACTTCATGATGACTGAAGTGAGTGCTACGGGGCGGTAGTCGTTTAGCTCAGTTACCTCAGCTTTCTTGGGAACAGGAACAATGGTGGCCCTCTTGAAGCATGTGGGAACAGCAGACTGGTATAGGGATTGATTGAATATGTCCGTAAACACACCGGCCAGCTGGTCTGGGCATGCTCTAAGGGCGCGGCTGGGGATGCCGTCTGGGCCTGCAGCCTTGCGATGGTTAACACGTTTAAATGTCTTACTCACCTCGGCTGCAGTGAAGGCGAGACCGCATGTTTTCGTTGCAGGCCGTGTCAGTGGCACTGTATTGTCCTCAAAGCGGGCAAAACAGTTATTTAGTCTGCCTGGGAGCAAGACATCCTGGTCCGTGACTGGGCTGGATTTCTTCTTGTAGTCCATGATTGACTGTAGACCCTGCCACATGCCTCTTGTGTCTGAGCTGTTGAATTAAGATTCTACTTTGTCTCTGTACTGACGCTTAGCTTGTTTGGTAGCCTTGCGGAGGGAATAGCTGCACTGTTTGTATTCGGTCATGTTACCAGACACCTTGCCCTGATTAAAAGCAGTGGTTCGCGCTTTCAGTGTCACGCGAATGCTGCCATCAATCCACGGTTTCTGGTTAGGGAATGTTTTAATCATTGCTATGGGAACGACATCTTCAACGCACGTTCTAATGAACTTGCAAATCGAATCAGCTTATTCGTCAATATTGTTATCTGACGCAATACGAAACATATCCCAGTCCACGTGATGGAAGCAGTCTTTGAGTGTGGAGTCAGCTCGGTCGGACCAGCGTTGGACAGACCTCAGCGTGGGAGCCTCTTGTTTTAGTTTCTGTCTGTAGGCAGGGATCGACAAAATGGAGTCGTGGTCAGCTTTTCCGAAAGGGGGGCGGGGCAGGTCCTTATATGCGTCGCGGAAGTTAGAGTAACAATGATCCAAGGTTTTACCACCCCTGGTTGCGCAATCGATATGTTGATAAAATTTAGTGAGTCTTGTTTTCAGATTAGCCTTGTTAAAATCCCCAGCTACAATGAATGCAGCCTCCGGATAAATGGTTTCCAGTTTGCAAAGAGTTAAATAAAGTTTGTTCAGAGCCATCGATGTGTCTGCTTGGGGGGGATATATACGGCTGTGATTATAATCGAAGAGAATTCTCTTGGTAGATAATGCGGTCTACATTTGATTGTGAGGAATTCTAAATCAGGTGAACAGAAGGATTTGAGTTCCTGTATGTTTCTTTCATCACACAATGTCTCGTTAGTCATGAGGCATACGCCCCCGCCACTCTTCTTACCAGAAAAATGTTTGTTTCTGTCGGCGCGATGCGTGGAGAAACCCGTTGGCTGCACTGCCCCGGATGGCGTCTCTCCATTGAGCCATGTTTCCGTGAAGCAGAGAACGTTACAGTCTCTGATGTCCCTCTGGAATGCTACCCTTGCTCGGATTTCATCAACCTTGTTGTCAAGAGACTGGACATTGGCAAGAAGAATGCTAGGGAGTGGTGCACGGTGTGCCCGTCTCCGGAGTCTGACCAGAAGACCGCCTCTTTTTCGGAGTCGTTTTTTTGGGTCGCTGCATGGAATCCATTCTGTTGTCCTGTTTGTAAGGCAGAACACGGGATCCGCGTCGCGGAAAACATATTCTTGGTCGTACTGATGGTGAGTTGACGCTGATCTTATATTCAGTAGTTCTTCTCAACTGTATGTAATGAAACCTAAGATGACCTGGGGTACTAATGTAAGAAATAACACGTAAAAAAACTAAAAACTGCATAGTTTCCTAGGAACGCGAAGCGAGGCGGCCATCTCTGTCGGCGCCGGATTTAGTGATTGGCTCAAGAGCATTAAGAAGGAAAGACATTTCACAAATGAACTTTTAAAGAAGGCTCGCCTGTTAATTGGAATACATTCCATACACCTCATGAAGCTGGTTGAGAGAATGCCAAGAGTGTGTAAAGCTGTCAACAAAGCAAAGGGTGACTACTTTGAAGAATCTAAAATATATTGTATTTATGATTCCATGTGTGTTATTTAATCATTTTGTCTTCACTATTATTTTACATTGTAAAAAATAAAGAAAAACCCTTGAGTACACGTTGAAAAGATTTTCAAAGGTGGAGGGCGGAGGATGGGATGGTTGAGGATGGGATGGTTGAGGATGGGATGGTTGAGGATGGGAGATGTTGCCTCAGTAATGGCCAACAGTGCATTCGGAAAGTTTTCGGACCCATATTTTACAGCCTTATTCTAAAATCATTTTTTCCCTCATCAATGACAAATCCAAAAAAGTTGTATTTATGTATTACAAATAAAAAGACATGTTACATTTAAATAAGTATTCAGATCCTTTACTCTGTACTTTGTTGAAGCACCTTTTGGCTGCTATTACAGACTTGTGTCTTCTTGTGTATGACGTTACAAGTTTGGCACACCTGTATTTGGGGAATTTCTCCCATTCTTCTCTGCAGATCCTCTCAAGCTCTGTCATGTTGGATGGGGAGTGTCGCAGCACAGCTATTTTCAGGTCTCTCCAGAGATGTTCAATCAGGTTCAAGTCCGGGCTCTGACTGGGCCACTCAAGAACATTCAGAGACTTGTCCTGAAGCCACTCTTGCATTGTCTTGGCTGTGTGCTTAGGGTCGTTGTTCTGTTGGAATGTGAGCCTTTGCCACAGTCTGAGGTCCTGAGCACTCTGGAGCAGGTCTTCATCAAGGATCTCAATGTACTTTGCGGGGTTCATCTTTCCCTCGATCCTTACTAGTCTCCTAGTATCTGCCGCTGACTAACATCCCCACAGCATGATGCTGCCACCACCATGCATCACCGTAGCAATGGTTTTATCCAGGTGATGAGCAGTGCCTGGTTTCCTCCAGATGTGATCCTTGGCAATCAGGTCTTAGTTTCATCAGACCAGAGAATTTTGTTTCTCCTTTAGATGCCTATTGGCAAACTCCAAGAGGGCTGTCATGTGCCTTTTACTGAAGAGTGGCCTACTTCTGGCCACTCTACCATAAAGGCCTGATTGGTAGAGTGCTGCAGAGATGGGAGAACCTTCCAGAAGTACAACCATCTCCTTAGATGAGCTCTGTCAGAGTGACCATCGGGTTCTTGGTCACCTCCCTGACCAAGGCCTTTCTCCCCCGATTGCTCAGATTTGGCCAGGCAGCCAGCTCTAGGAAGGGTCTTGGTTGTTCCAAACTTCTTCCATTTAAGAATGATGGAGGCTACTGTTCTTGGGGTCATTCAATGCTGCAGACATGTTGTGGTACCCTTCCTGAGATCTGTGCCTCTACGGACAATTCCTTTGACCTCATGGCTTGCATTTTGCTCTGACATGCAGTGTCAACTGTGGGACAGCTCTGTTCCTTCCCAAATCATGTCCAATCAATTAAATTGACCACAGGTGCTCTCCAGTCAAGTTGTAGAACCATCTCAAGGATGATCAATGGAATCAGGATGCACCTGAGTTCAATTTCGAGTCTCATAGAAAAGGGTTTGAATACCCTGTAAATAATGTTTGTCTGTTTTTTTATTTTTATACATTTGCAAACATTTCTAAAAACCTGTTTTCACTTTGTCATTGTCAGTGGTGTAAAGTACTTAAGTAAAATACTTTAAAGTACTGCTTAAGTAGTTTAAGGCGAATCTGTAATTTCCTTTAGCATGCTCAAGCCACGGTCAAGGTACTAAACGATATCATAACCGCCATCGATAAAAGACAGTACTGTGCAGCCGTCTTCATCGACCTGGCCAAGGCTTTCGATTCTGTCAATCCATATTCTTATCGGCAGACTCAGTAGCCTCAGTTTTTCTAATGACTGCCTTGCCTGGTTCAACTACTTTGCAGACAGAGTTCAGGGTGTAAAGTCTCTCTGGGGGTGCCACAGGGTTCAATTCTCGGGCCGACTCTTTTCTCTGTATATATCAATGATGTTACTCTTCCTGGACACTGTGCTATCTAACCTCCAAACGAGCTTCAATGCCATACAACACTCCTTCCGTGGCCTCCAACTGCTCTTAACCGCTAGTAAAACAAAATGCATGCTTTTCATTCTTTCGCTGCCTGCACCCGCAAGCCCGACCAGCATCACCACCCTGGATGGTTCCGACCTAGAATATGTGGACATCTATAAGTACCTAGGTGTCTGGCTAGACTGTAAACTCTCCTTCCAGACTCATATCAAACATCTCTAATCTAAAATCAAATCTAGAGTCGGCATTCCATTTCGCAACAAAGCCTTTTTCACTCACGCCGCCAAACTTACCCTAGTAAAACTGACTATCCTAACGATCCTCGACTTCGGCGATGTCATCTACAAAATGGCTTCCAATACTCTACTCAGCAAACTGGATGCAGTTTATCACAGTGCCATTTGTTACTAAAGTACCTTATACCACCCACCACTGCGACCTGTATGCTCTAGTTGGCTGGCCCTCGCTACATATTCATCGCCAGACCCACTGACTCCAGGTCATCTACAAGTCCATGCTAGGTAAAGCTCCACCTTATCTCAGTTCACTGGTCACGATGGCAACACCCACCCGTAGCACACACTCTAGCAGGTGTATCTCACTGATCATCCCTAAAGCCAACACCTCATTTGGCCGCCTTTCCTTCCAGTTCTCTGCTGCCTGTGACTGGAACGAATTGCAAAAATTGCTGAAGTTGGAGACTTATCTCCCTCACCAACTTTAAACATCTGCTATCTGAGCAGCTAACCGATTGCTGCAGCTGTACATAGTCCATCGGTAAATAGCCCACCCAATCTACCTACCTCATCCCTATACTGTTTTTATTTATTTAATTTTCTGCTCTTTTGCACACCAGTATTTCTACCTGCACATGACCATCTGATCATTTATCACTCCAGTGTTAATCTGCTAAATTGTAATTATTTGCCTACCTCCTCATGCCTTTTGCACACAATGTATATAGACTCTTTTTTTTACTGTGTTATTGACTTGTTTATTGTTTACTCCATGTGTAACGCTGTGTTCACACTGCTATGCTTTATCTTGGCCAGGTCGCAGTTGTAAATGAAATCTTGTTCTCAACTTGCCTACCTGGTTAAATAAACTCACACACACAGACACACAGTGTTATACACACACACCGTGTTAGACACACACACACACACAGCGTGATATATACACACACACACCGTGCTATACACACACACACACACCGTGTTATACACACACACACGTGTTAGACACACACACACACACCGTGTTAGACACACACACACACACACACTGTGTTAAACACACACACACACACACAGCGTGTTATACACACACACACACCGTGTTATATACACACACACACACCGTGTTAGACACACACACACCGTGCTATACACACACACACACCGAGTTATACACACACACATTGTGTTATATACACACACACACACCGTGCTATATACACACACACACACACCGTGTTATACACACACACACCGTGTTAGACACACACACACACACCGTGTTAGACACACACACACACACACACCGTGTTAAACACACACACACACAGCGTGTTATACACACACACACACCGTGTTATATACACACACACACACCGTGTTAGACACACACACACCGTGCTATACACACACACACACACACCGAGTTATACACACACACATTGTGTTATATACACACACACACCGTGTTATATACACACACACACCGTGTTATATACACACACACACACACACACACACACACACACACACACACACACACACACACACACACACACACACACACACACACACACACACACACACACACACACACACACACACACACACACACACACACACACACACCGTGTTATATACACACACACCGTGTTAAACACACACACACACAGCGTGTTATATACACACACACACCGTGTTATACACACACACACACCGTGTTAGACACACACACACACGCACACACACACACACCGAGTTATTACACACACACACACACACACACACACACACACACACACACACACACACACACACACACACACACACACACACACACACACACCGTGTTATACACACACACAGCGTGTTATATACACACACACACCGTGTTATACACACACACACACACACCGTGTTAGACACACACACAGCGTGTTATATACACACACACACCGTGTTATACACACACACACACCGTGTTAGACACACACACGCACCGAGTTATACACACACACACACACACACACACACACACACCGAGTTATACACACACACACACACACACACACACACACACACACACACACACACACACACACACACACACACACACACACACACACACACACACACACACACACACACACACACACACACACACACACACACCATGTTAAACACACACAGCGTGTTATATACACACACACACCGTGTTATACACACACACACACCGTGTTAGACACACACACACACCGAGTTATACACACACACACACACACCGTGTTAGACACACACACACACACACACACACACCGTGTTATATACACACACACCGTGTTATACACACACACCGTGTTAGACACACACACACACACCGTGTTAGACACACACACACCGTGTTAGACACACACACACCGTGTTAGACACACACACACACACACCGTGTTATACACACACAGACACACAGTGTTATACACACACACCGTGTTATACACACACAGACACACAGTGTTATACACACACACCGTGTTAGACACACACACACACACAGACCGTGTTATATACACACACACACCGTGTTATACACACACACCGTGTTAGACACACACACACACACCGTGTTAGACACACACACACCGTGTTAGACACACACACACCGTGTTAGACACACACACACACACCGTGTTATACACACACACCGTGTTATACACACACAGACACACAGTGTTATACACACACACCGTGTTATACACACACACACACACCGTGTTAGACACACACACACCGTGTTAGACACACACACACACACCGTGTTATACACACACACCGTGTTATACACACACATGGTACATGAACAGTGTTAGACACAAACACGCACAGTACATTAACAGTGTTAGTCATACACACAGTTAATCAGTTCACAATTAATTTTCCTTTTCTAAGTTATGTCGTACATAACTTAAGAGGTTTAAATTGACCTCCGTGAGGTAATTCATATAAAAGAGTGTCGGTGGGAATCTGCAAACTCAATAAATGGTTTTGCAGGGGGCCACCTTAAAACCTACATGTTCTGCTCACTGGGAACTTTGAATCAACAGCCCATTTTAAAGTACAGTAGTTTATAGTTAGGAATTCAGGTTTGCCATTTGTGAATCTGTCCATATATAATGAGATGTTATGTACAGTGTGTGTATGTGAACAAGTCTATTAAGGTGTGTGTGTGTGTGTGTACACCTATTTAGTTGCGTGTGTATTGAGTTGCGTATTCCTCGGTGTGTGTGTGTGTAATTGGGGTGTGTCAGAGACTGCGTGCACCTGTATCAGCTGGCTGGCTGTCTGTCTGCTTTGCTGTGAAGCTGAGGATCACCATGATGTCTATCATTATAACAAATGATTACTAGATCTCTGTCTGCACAGCACCATGCATGGAACCCTGAGGCCTCCCAGACACACAACACAGTTATGGAAATTGCTCTCTGTACCTGCAGGCATAAATCGATGTGTGAAAGCTAGATTAGTGTTCACAGCCATACGACTAGACAAGCTTATCGCAGGATATAGAATTACTATTGATTGTCATTAAATCTGCAAAATGTATCTATGGCTTGCAATGATTGGGTTTCAAAAAGCAATAGAATGTGTAACATCTTGTGGAATTTAAATCATGTATTGTACAGTAATCCTTATTTTCTGATTCTAATTTTACATTTCGTATTTCACCCGGTTACGTAACCCTGTACCTTAGACGCTGCTGCTCCATATACATAGACTTAAAATCACTGGCCACTTTAATAATGTAACACTAGTCCCTCTAATAATGTTTACATATTTATGCTTTACTCATCTCATATGTACATACTGTATTCTGTTCTGCTGTAGGCCACTTCAACATTGCTCATCCTAATAGTTATATATTCCTTAATTCCATTGTTTTACCATTTAGGTTTGTGCGTATTGCTGTGAATTGTTAGATACTACTGTTAAATATTACTGCACTGTTTTGCGCTAGAAACACAAGCATTTTGCTACACCCGCAATAACATCTGCTAAACATGTGTATGTGACCAATAACATCTGCTAAACATGTGTATGTGACCAATAACATCTGCTAAACATGTGTATGTGACCAATAACATCTGCTAAACATGTGTATGTGACCAATAACATCTGCTAAACATGTGTATGTGACCAATAACATCTGCTAAACATGTGTATGTGACCAATAACATCTGCTAACCATGTGTATGTGACCAATTAAAAATTGATTTGAGTAAAATGGCACATGGTCAACATTCTATGACGTTCTATTGTGAGTGGTGCCTGGACATTGATTCATGTTATTTTGTATCCGTCTTGTGCAGTCAGATAATATTCCGTTATTTCTGTGGAAATCGAGAAACCTTTTCATCTCATTCCTTTTTCAGGTGTTCCTCACATTTTCCGGTCTCTCCCATTCTGTCACTCTCTTATGCTTCTAAACGTTCTGGGTCCAAGGCCCACACAGTACTGAAGGGAGGTACTTGAGCACTGTGACAATGAGAACAGGGGGTCTCTGTATTGTTCTCCTGTGGTTCTTTGTCTCAGATTCAGAACCCATATAAGGTTAATGAGACCTGATTGGTCTGAGTGTAACAAACGGATTAAGGAGGAGGACAAAGGGCTTCAATGGGAGGTCTGTCTGTCTGTCTGTCTGTGGGCCTGTGTCCCAAATGGCACCCTATTCCCTATATAGGCCCATAAAGTAATGCACTATATAGGGAACTGTGTAACCTGTCTGTCTAGCTAGGATGGAACCACCCATGACTTGTATTTGTATTTATTAAGGATCCCCATTGGCAGCTGCCAGGGCAACAGCTACTCTTCCTGGGGTTCAGCAACATTGAGGCAGCTACTGTATATACAGTTTAAAATATGACATGACATTGCATGATGAGGCTATTGAACTGAGTATACAAATTATAGCCAGGTGATGCTGTAACAACACAGCTCAAAAAAAGTTATTTCTCTTCATGAACTATAATTAGAAGCAGGAGCCACAACAGCCACATTGACTATAATTAGAAGCAGGAGCCAGAACAGTCACATTGACTATAACTAGAAGCAGGAGCCACAACAGCCACATTGACTATAATTAGAAGCAGGAGCCACAACAGTCACATTGACTATAATTAGAAGCAGGAGCCACAACAGTCACATTGACTATAATTAGAAGCAGGAGCCAGAACAGCCACATTGACTATAATTAGAAGCAGGAGCCAGAACAGCCACATTGACTATAATTAGAAGCAGGAGCCACACAACAGCCACATTGACTATAATTAGAAGCAGGAGCCACAACAGTCACATTGACTATAAAGAAGTCACAACAGCCACATTGACTATAATTAGAAGCAGGAGCCACAACAGTCACATTGACTATAATTAGAAGCAGGAGCCACAACAGTCACATTGACTATAATTAGAAGCAGGAGCCACACAACAGCCACATTGACTGTAATTAGAAGCAGGAGCCAGAACAGTCACATTGACTATAATTAGAAGCAGGAGCCACACAACAGCCACATTGACTATAATTAGAAGCAGGAGCCACAACAGTCACATTGACTATAATTAGAAGCAGGAGCCACAACAGTCACATTGACTATAATTAGAAGCAGGAGCCACACAACAGCCACATTGACTATAATTAGAAGCAGGAGCCACACAACAGTCACATTGACTATAATTAGAAGCAGGAGCCACAACAGTCACATTGACTATAATTAGAAGCAGGAGCCACAACAGTCACATTGACAACAGTCACATTGACTATAATTAGAAGCAGGAGCCACAACAGTCACATTGACTATAATTAGAAGCAGGAGCCACAACAGTCACATTGACTATAATTAGAAGCAGGAGCCACAACAGTCACATTGACTATAATTAGAAGCAGGAGCCACAACAGTCACATTGACTATAATTAGAAGCAGGAGCCAGAACAGCCACATTGACTATAATTAGAAGCTGGAGCCACAACAGCCACATTGACTATAATTAGAAGCAGGAGCCACAACAGCCACATTGACTATAATTAGAAGCAGGAGCCACAACAGCCACATTGACTATAATTAGAAGCAGGAGCCACCACATTGACTATAATTAGAAGCAGGAGCCACAACAGTCACATTGACTATAATTAGAAGCAGGAGCCACAACAGTCACATTGACTATAATTAGAAGCAGGAGCCACAACAGTCACATTGACTATAATTAGAAGCAGGAGCCACAACAGTCACATTGACTATAATTAGAAGCAGGAGCCACAACATCCACATTGACTAGAATTAGCCACAACAAGCAGGAGCCACAACAGCCACATTGACTATAATTAGAAGCAGAGCCAGGAGCACACTATAATTACAACAGTCACATTGACTATAATTAGAAGCAGGAGCACATTGACTATAATTAGAAGCAGGAGCCACACAACAGTCACATTGACTATAATTAGAAGCAGGAGCCACAACAGTCACATTGACTATAATTAGAAGCAGGAGCCACAAGCCACATTGACTAGAATTATCAAAATTAGATTTATTTTAGAATTATTTGTGGGTCTCTGTAATCTGAGGGAAATATGTATCTCTACTATGGTCATACATTTGGCAGGAGGTTAGGAAGTGCAGCTCAGTTTCCACCTAATTTTGGGGCAGTGTGCACATAGCCTGTCTTCTCTTGTGTCCGTCTGAATTATCAAAATTAGATTTATTTTAGAATTATTTCTCTCTCTCTCTCTCTCTCTCTCTCTGGTCATCTCTCTCTCTCTCTCTCTCTCTCTCTCTCTCTCTCTCTCTCTCTCTCTCTCTCTCTCTCTCTCTCTCTCTCTCTCTCTCTCTCTCTCTCTATTTCTACTCCTGTGATTAAGTCTCCCTGGGAACCTTGAGGGAGTTTTATTCTGGTCTTGTATCAGGGTCCCTCTGCATGATATCAAGGCCAGGGAGGAGAGATTCATATCCATTCACAACTCTCCAGCTCTTAATGGGCTCGGCCACTCCAGAGAGAAGCTCTTTCCTGTGACTAGTCAGCTCCAGTCTTCATTCAGCCCTGTAGCTCTGTGTCAAAAAAGACTGTTGCTCGTTTGTCTCCTGAACAATGAGGAACAAGTCTGAATCTCTGGCCGGGGACAAAGGGGAGAAAACAGCCTTTTCATTCTGTAGAACATTAGATTCTGACACATTTTGCCATGGCAGGGTTTTCTTCTTGGGTCCTGAGTGCTGCAGGGTGTGGGTCTTTAAAAGGACCACCTGTTGGTTACCAGCCGGGTCTTCATTACGACTATTATCACAGGGTGAGGAGCGCACCACGGGGGTTTCTAACATTAACCCTGTTGATCAAGAACCAGGCTGGAAGGAACCACGTTCCACTGCCATGCCTTTAGGGGGAAATAAGCCTACATAACCAACTCCAGTCTCAAGTCCAATTCTGTTTCATCACTTTCTGGAGGTATATATTTTCGCGTCTTTTTGTGGATCAAGAAAAAGGGGAGTATTCATACACAGTTGTCACTCACTCAAATGACTCAAAAATACAAAAATGTTACCAAATAACCATAGTTAAGCCACTTAATTATAGATAACTTGTTTTTCTTTTAAGTGTAGAATTCAGAAACCAAATGTTTTTTGCATGCATTGCTAAATAACACACATCTATGCAAAAATGATTACTTTATTATTATATTTCAGTATTAACCATACGTGATGCTCCACTACTTCAGTCAATTATTTTCACATCTCTAAGGTTGCCAGCAGAGAGAGTTTAATATTTGTACTTTTTGAATGGAAATTGGACCATTTTCTTCCCCAAAGCCATAATCAGAGCAAGAGCATAACCCCATCGAATTTCTGTGAATGTGTTCATGCCTCAAAATACCTATTATTTAAATTTATAATAGTCTGAGAGAGCATTGGAGATTGAATTTGACAAACTAAAAGACTAACAAATAACGGGTCAAAAATATTTGGCAGTCAGATGATCTGTATTAAATATATCTGAGGCTGCTGTAGATGCTGAACCAAATACCCATACAGTACTGACTATCACTTTGTATGTCAATGTGTAAACAATATGTTGTCATACAGATTGTATTCTAAATCACTCTGAGACGTTCATACACCTCTGATCTCACTGGACTGTGTGTGTGTGTGTGTGTGTGTGTGTGTGTGTGTGTGTGTGTGTGTGTGTGTGTGTGTGTGTGTGTGTGTGTGTGTGTGTGTGTGTGTGTGTGTGTGTGTGTGTGTGTGTGTGTGTGTGTGTGTGTGTGTGTGTGTGTGTGTGTGTGTGTGTGTGTGTGTGTGTGTGTGTGTGTGTGTGTGTGTGTGTGTGTGTGTGAGAGAGAGAGAGAGAGATGCTCTCTGTGTCCCTTTCTGCCTGCTGTATTCTGCCAGTCTGTGTGGAGTTAACATGTGCCTGTGATATTGCCAGGCTGGATCAGCGGGAGCCGAATTCAGGCAATTACAATCAAGTCAGGGCATAGTTAGTGCGTGGGCCCAGCACCTGAGCTGGATGCTGATGAGACACTTAGCCCCAACCAAACCCCCAACCCGCCTCCATGCATTGGCCCAGACGCAGCTTAGTGCCTCAACCCCCAACCCCCTGGTGGACAGCAACTGTTCCCTTCACCTCATTCCCCCTCCTCCGTGATAGTCTCTCTCTCACCTCTCTCTGTTCTTCAATATACTGCACTATGCATATGCTCTGGGCGGTGATGGTCGTCCACATTTAAAGAGTTTCGTTCCAAAACGCTATTTCCATCACTTTTTCACATTTGTGTTTTTTCATCACAAATGAATGCTTATAGGGACCTTCATGTGTAATTATTACTGTTCTCAGATCTCATATGACCGTATTCATGAATATAAAATGAATATGAAAAAAGTAATACTGATGTCATAAAGCTATCATTTGGACAGTTCTTTAAAACGAATGTAGTTATTTGTTCCATTTGACAGTGTAAAACCTAGCAGTACTACTTATTTCTCTGAGACTGAGGTGGATATACAGCGTTTGTCTCTGAAGTGAAACCAAGTGATAGATTTCAAACAAATACATATATGTATATATATATACATATTATATATACATATTATATATACATATTATATATACATATTATATATACATATTATATATACATATTTGTCTACACACTCATCTCATCTCATATGTATATACTGTACTCGATACCATCTACTGTATGCTGCTCTGTACCATCACTCATTCATATATCCTTATGTACATATTCTTTATCCCCTTACACTGTGTATAAGACAGTAGTTTTGGAATTGTTAGTTAGATTACTTGTTGGTTATCACTGCATTGTCGGAACTAGAAGCACAAGCATTTCGCTACACTCGCATTAACATCTGCTAACCATGTGTATGTGACAAATAAAATTTGATTTTGATTTGATGTCATTGTCTTAATTAGATAGAGATAAAACACACCAATCACTTTCATAAGTTTTAAACAATAAAAGCTAATTTACCAACATTTCTGAAAATGTATATATGTCATTTTGGAATGAAACTGTTCATTTACTACTGGTTCACAATGTAATACCACACACCCATGTTGTCATAGACTCCGTGGTACCTGTGTGTGCTGAACATTGACTACGGCTCTCTATTCAGTCTGCATCACGGAAGTTCAGCGTGATTTAAAGGCAATGTTCTCGCGTTAGTGGAGTCTGCATTCACGGGGAACGCTTAAGCGATACAGGTTGAATAAAGCCCTGAATTGCTCAGGGTACAGCACATATCTGTGAAACTAAATCAGAAAATGGTCAGGGAGGTGAAAATAGTAAGAGAAGGGAAAGAGGGGAAAAGCAAGTTGGTCAGATAGAGCTCAAGAATATGGAGTCAAGAGATAGCTCTCCAATCATTCTTAGTGCCCTTTTTCCTACGAGATGCTCTTTGGAAAGGTAAGGAAAGCCAGCAGGCTAGTCACCCTCACTCAGGTGGGCAGGCAGCACACTTTGCTGAAGGGTTGTTGTGATTCTACAGATCAGGTTACCCACTACTAGCTACACTACTCACACTGCTGGTTGCTTCGAAGGAGTCCCTGTAAATAAAACACCTAGCTCTCAATGTAAAGACCTGAAAGCAGTCTCTCCTGAAGTAAAGGGCAGCGTGAAATGTTCTCTCTCTGTCTCTCTCTCTCTCTCTCTCTCTCTCTCTCTCTCTCTCTCTCTCTCTCTCTCTCTCTCTCTCTCTCTCTCTCTCTCTCTCTCTCTCTCTCTCTCTCTCTCTCTGTCTCTCTTTCTCTGTCTCTCTCTTTCTCTGTCTCTCTCTCTCTTTCTCTGTCTCTTTCACTTTCTCTCTGTCTCTCTCTCTGTCTCATTCTGTCTCTGTCTCTGTCTCTGTCTCTGTCTCTGTCTCTGTCTCTGTCTCTGTCTCTGTCTCTGTCTCTGTCTCTGTCTCTGTCTCTGTCTCTGTCTCTGTCTCTCTCTCTGTCTCTCTCTCTCTCTCTCTCTCTCTCTCTCTCTCTCTCTCTCTCTCTCTCTCTCTCTCTCTCTCTCTCTCTCTCTCTCTCTCTCTCTCTCTCTCTCTCTCTCTCTCTCTCTCTCTCTCTCTCTCTCTCTCTCTCTCTCTCTCTCTCTCTCTCTCTCTCTCTCTCTCTCTCTCTCTCTCTCTCTTTCTCTGTCCCTCTGTCTCTATCTTTCTCTGTCTCTAATTTATGAGCATGCATCTTTCATCTGTTGTTTTGAAGTGCACTGACAGTCTGTTTTGGCAGATTACTAGTCTTGATCCTCATTCCATTCAACCCTTAGAGCCTGTGGCACCAACATATCTTCTAAGATTCCTCTTGTGTGCTTGTGGTAGTTTGGTGGGGCGTGGTGCTGATGTTGAACACATCTATGCCGCCAAACATTTAGATAACACCAGTACTGTTTGAGGCAGTTGCTAGTTTGGTGTGGTGTTGGGGGGAATTGGAACACCATCTTTCTCCCAATTTTTTGCCATAATGCCTTTTCTGACAATGGTTTATTTTCCTGAGGCTGTAGATGCCAAGCTGCTGCGGGTTGTGTCTGTCAAATTATTGATGCTTAAATATTCCTTCTGTGTGGGTGTAGGGGTGAAGTTGAAGATCCATCTCCTTTTCCAAATTTTTGCCATAATGGTTGTTTTTTGACTCCGTTTTATATATATATTTTTTTTTCTTCAGGCTTTCTTTTTGTGTGGTTGGATACCTACCACCAGCCCAGACAACCAGGGTTGTCTCTGTCAAATTATTCCATCTTGGTCGAAGAAAAATAAATTGGATTGTGTTGATCCTGTTCTGTTCCTGGGAGGGCGGCAGCGGCATTATCCTCGGCTGACACCGCTGTCCAAGAGGCAATCACAGAGACCTTCGCCTCATTCCCCTCGCCTCGCCTCCCTGTGACAAAAACACTCCATCTGCCAGGAGAGGAAATCACACCACAATGAGGTCTCACTCTCTGAGACTGCTGCTACGGTGGTATGACCTGCCTGGGCTGACAGCTGGGCCCTGAGAGAGAGGGATGTATACTAACCGACCGCTAACGACACAACGCATCATACCATACCACAGAACTCCACACAACAGCAGCCATATGTACTCCACAAATGCTCTGCACCTGTTCACACACACACAGAGCAGTTTCCTTTTTAGTTTCACAGTTCCTCAGTTAAAAATGTCAGGAAATGTTGTGCAGATGACTTTATGTATTTGTCTATAAGAAAAAAGCTACAGTGAATATACTTTCTCCTTGCTTATAGAATGAGAAGATGTGGCTGCCCCACTGTGGCACAAACTATTACACTCAATGTAGAACACATTTATCTTTTCTGGTTTATAAAACACTTGCCAGGCCCACCTAAAACATCCTTCACAAATCATTCCTATAACCACAATCCTCCCACAGTAATGCTAGCATACAGAGTGACAAAACACATTGACAGAAATACTAGCATTAGTTCAGCAATCTGGGATAGGGAAAAACCACACACTTTTATGGAAATAACTGCCACCCTTTATGGGTCGCCCCTTTTTAGTATTGACAAGAGGCACCTCTCCCTGCTCCCTGGTATCTTACCTGGAGACCAAATGCACCTCTCCCTGCTCCCTGGTGTCTTACCTGGAGACCAAATGCACCTCTCCCTGCTCCCTGGTGTCTTACCTGGAGACCAAATGCACCTCTCCCTGCTCCCTGGTGTCTTACCTGGAGACCAAATGCACCTCTCCCTGCTCCCTGGTGTCTTACCTGGAGACCAAATGCACCTCTCCCTGCTCCCTGGTGTCTTACCTGGAGACCAAATGCACCTCTCCCTGCTCCCTGGTGTCTTACCTGGAGACCAAATGCACCTCTCCCTGCTCCCTGGTGTCTTACCTGGAGACCAAATGCACCTCTCCCTGCTCCCTGGTGTCTTACCTGGAGACCAAATGCACCTCTCCCTGCTCCCTGGTGTCTTACCTGGAGATAAAATGCACCTCTCCCTGCTCCCTGGTGTCTTACCTGGAGACCAAATGCACCTCTCCCTGCTCCCTGATGTCTTACCTGGAGACCAAATGCACCTCTCCCTGCTCCCTGGTGTCTTACCTGGAGATAAAATGCACCTCTCCCTGCTCCCTGGTGTCTTACCTGGAGACCAAATGCACCTCTCCCTGCTCCCTGATGTCTTACCTGGAGACCAAATGCACCTCTCCCTGCTCCCTGGTGTCTTACCTGGAGACCAAATGCACCTCTCCCCGCTCCTTGGTGTCTTACATGGAGATCAAATGCACCTCTCTGAATTCAACCCAAATGGCACTCAATTCCCTAGGCTCTACCCCCCCCCCACACACACACTATTAACACACAGCTGACACCACCTCTTGAGATGTACCATGTAGATAGAGGCCTGACATTACAGACAGGCAGGGAGACAGACAAGCAGAGAGACAGACAGGCACGGAGACAGACAGGCAGAGAGACAGACAGGCAGGGAGACAGGCAGGCAGGCAGGGGGAGACAGACAGACAGGCTGGGAGACAAACAGATGTTAACAGATGTTAACCTGCTATCTGAAATATATGTTAATCCCCAATCTCTGGAATAGATGTTATTCTGCTATCTCTGAAATATATGTTCATATTTTATATCTGAAGTAGATGTTAACCTGCTATATCTGAAATATATGTTCATCTGCTATCTTTGAAATATATGTTCATATTTTATCTCACATAGATGTTAACCTGCTTTCTCTGATATAGATGTTAATCTTCTATTTTTGGAATAGATGGTAATCTGCTATTTCTGGAATAGATGGTAATCTGCTATTTCTGGAATAGATGCTAATCTGCTATCTCTGGAATAGATGCTAATCTGCTATCTCTGGAATAGATGGTAATCTGCTATTTCTGGAATAGATGCTAATCTGCTATCTCTGGAATAGATGGTAATCTGCTATTTCTGGAATAGATGGTAATCTGCTATCTCTGGAATAGATGTTAATCTGATATCTCTGGAATAGATGCTAATCCGCTATCTCTGGAATAGATGTTAATCTCCCAGTCAAGCGGCTGCCACTGTGAACTAGTTGACATGTACAACCATTTCGGAGCCATGCTAACGCTAGACAGACACAAGCACGCACGCACGCACGCACACACACACACAATGTTTAACCAATGGACTGGAGACATAGAAGCCATGTGATGATTGATCTGGAAGATTAGAATGAGATTTTTCCCCTCTTGAATAAAGTGGAGAGAAGACATTGGAATAAGTGAAAATATTAATTTGTTGTGAGAGAGGCATATCAGCATGCATTTGTGAGGGTTTTACATAGTTAATTAACAAACCCTCATCTCAAACTCCCTCATACTACATGCACGTTTATACACTTCAGAACACACAAACTCACGTACGACATGCATACTTGAAATCATTCTCTCAATATATATTATTTTATGCACACATACACACACGGTATCTCTCTCACACATGTACACAGACCAATAAAAAACTAAAATTGTATTTCTAGAGGCAGACATCAATCTCACATTTCTTTAGTTAATCCACAAAGGCTCTCCAAAGATCCTGCCACTAATAACGTATTGAGCAGGGGAGGGGGAGGCTGGGGAGGAAGGAGAGGGGGCAAGGAAGGGGATGGTGGAGAGGAGAGGGAGAGGAGGTGAGAGAGAGTTGAGGGGCCTGTAGTCTGAGGCTGGCTGGCTGGCTGGCTGGCTGTTCCAGTGTAATTATGGGACTTGTGTATAAGAGAGGAGAAGGGTGCAGGAAAAGATGGAAAGAGGAAGAGAGCAAAAGATAGATGGGGAGAGAGGTGGGGAGGGGGAGAAGGGGAGAGAGAGAAAGGGGAGAGAGAAAGTGGTAGAGCGAGAGCGACTGAGAAAGAGAGACCAAGAACAAGAACCGAGAAAGAAAGAGAGAGACGGGAGACAGAGGGGGAGGGTAAATATCGATCCCATCTGTGGTATGATGGTTAATTACCGCATCTGTGAATGAGAGGAGAGAGAGCAAAGCAGCAGTCATGTAAAGATGATGAGGAGGCCTCCCAGAGCCTCAGCTCTGATTACTACAACAGAATGAAGGGTTTCTGAGCAATGAAAGAAGGCCAGGGGCTGCCTGGTAGAGTGCACAGAGATTGAGAGAGACTCGCATTCTCCACACACACACACACACACACACACACACACACACACACACACACACACACACACACACACACACACACACACACACACACACACACACACACACACACACACACACACACACACACACACACACACACACACACACACACACACACACACACACACACACACACACACACATGTCACACACATATGCATACACATACATGTCCGCAACTATGCACTACACACACACACACACACACACACACACACACACACACACACACACACACACACACACACACACACACACACACACACACACACACACACACACACACACACACACACACACACACACACACACACACATAGCCATCAACAATTTAAGCTTATTAGATTCTCAAGTTAATTTTACACATGGTCACACACACTTCAGAAAAACGATGAAATAGGACAAGAAATGCACAGAAACACAACACAGACAGAGAAACAACAACAAAAAGGCCTGATGTAATGCTACTGCAGACAGATGGAATGTCCAGAGCCTCAACTCAGGCCTCTATTGATGTGATTGGTCATATTTTTTACCTCTGACACTCTCAAGTTCCACTGAATAATTATTCGGCAGCCCCTTCTGGAAACTCTGCATGGACAAAGGCAAGCTGTGAGAGCTGACCAAAGCAGAGCAAGGGGGGAAAGATGAAGTAGGGAATGAAAATGTACTTTGTAATATGTATGTTTTAGTGTCAACTATTACTTACAGACAGGCATGGTTATGATGGAGGGTGCTACTTGCATTTTTAGATAATCCCATTCCCAAAATCACTAGATCAACATATTTCTGTTAGATATTAAAGGCCCTCGAGTGTGACCCCACCCCCTGATGGAGAGATTGGGTATTACAAGTAGTTGTAGTAGTAGTAGTAGTAGTAGTAGTAGTAGTAGTAGTAGTAGTAGTAGTAGTAGTGGCAGCAGTAGAAGTAGTAGTAGTAGTAGTCGTAGTAGTAGTAGTCACAGTAGTAGTAGTAGTAGTAGTAGTTGTAGTGGTGGCAGTAGTAGTAGTAGTAGTAGTGGTGGCAGTAGTAGTAGTAGTAGTAGTAGTAGTAGTAGTAGTAGTAGTGGTGGCAGCAGTAGTGGTGGCATCAGTAGAAGTAGTAGTAGTAGTAGTGGTGGCAGCAGTAGTAGTGGTAGTGGTGGCTGTAGTAGTAGGATCAGTAGTAGTAGTAGTAGTAGTGGTAGCAGTAGTAGTAGTAGTAATAGTAGTTGTAGTTGTAGTGGCAATAGTAGTAGTAGTAGTAGTAGTAGTAGTAGTAGTAGTAGTAGTAGTAGTAGTAGTAGTAGTAGTGGTGCAGCAGTAGTGGTGGCAGCAGTAGACGTAGTAGTAGTAGTAGTAGTAGTAGTAGTGGCAGCAGTAGTAGTAGTGGTGGCAGTAGTAGTATGATCAGTAGTAGTCACAGTAGTGGTAGTGGTAGTAGTAGTAGGATCATTAGTATTAGTTGTAGTAGTAGTGGTGGCAGCAGCAGTAGTAGTAGTAGTAGTAGGAGTAGGAGTAGTAGTAGTTGTAGTAGAAGTAGTAGTAGCAACAGTAGTAGTAGTAGTAGTAGTAGTGGTGGCAGTAGTAGTAGTAGTAGTGGTGGCAGTAGTAGTAGTAGTAGTAGTAGTAGTAGTGGTGGCAGTAGTAGTAGTAGTAATAGTAGTAGTAGTAGTAGTAGTGGTGGCAGTAGAAGTAGTAGTAGTATTGGTGACAGTAGTAGTAGTAGTAGTAGTAATAATAGTAGTAGTGGCAGCAGTAGAAGTAGTAGTAGTGGTGGCAGCAGTAGAAGTAGTAGTAGTGGTGGCAGCAGTAGTAGTAGTAGTAGTAGTAGTAATAGTAGTAGTGGCAGCAGTAGAAGTAGTAGTAGTGGTGGCAGAAGTAGTAGTAGTAGTGGTGGCAGTAGTAGTAGTAGTAGTAGTAGTAGTAGTGGTGGCAGTAGTAGTAGTAGTAATAGTAGTAGTAGTAGTAGTGGTGGCAGTAGAAGTAGTAGTAGTAGTAGTAGTAGTATTGGTGACAGTAGTAGTAGTAGTAGTAGTAATAATAGTAGTAGTGGCAGCAGTAGAAGTAGTAGTAGTGCTGGCAGCAGTAGAAGTAGTAGTAGTGGTGGCAGCAGTAGTAGTAGTAGTAGTAGTAGTAATAGTAGTAGTGGCAGCAGTAGAAGTAGTAGTAGTGGTGGCAGAAGTAGTAGTAGTAGTGGTGGCAGTAGTAGTAGTAGTAATAGTAGTAGTAGTAGTAGTAGTAGTGGTGGCAGTAGAAGTAGTAGTAGTAGTAGTAGTAGTATTGGTGACAGTAGTAGTAGTAGTAGTAGTAATAATAGTAGTAGTGGCAGCAGTAGAAGTAGTAGTAGTGGTGGCAGCAGTAGTAGTAGTAGTTGTAGTAGTGATGGCAGAAGTAATAGTAGCAGTAGTAATAGTGGTGGCAGTAGTAGTAGTAGTAGTAGTAGTGGTAGTAGTAGTTGTAATAGTGGTGGTAGTGGTAGTAGTAGTAGGATCATTAATATTAGTTGTAGTAGTAGTGGTGGCAGCAGCAGTAGTAGCAATAGTAGTAGTAGTTGTAGTAGAAGTAGTAGTAGCAGTAGTAGTAGTAGTAGTAGTAGTAGTAGTGGTGGTGGCAGTAGTAGTAGTAGTAGTTGTAGTAGTGGTGGCAGTAGTAGTGGTGGCAGAAGTAGTAGTAGTCGTGGTAGTAGTGGTAGTAGTAGTTGTGGTAGTGGTGGCAGTGGTAGTAGTAGTAGTTGTAGTAGTGGTGGCAGTAGTAGTAGTAGTAGCTGTAGTAGTGGTGGCAGTAGTAGTTGTAGTAGTAGTAGTAGTAGTAGTAGTAGTGGCAGCAGTAGTAGTAGTGGTGGCAGTAGTAGTAGTTGTAGTAGTGGTGGCAGCAGTAGTGGTAGTAGAAGTAGTAGTAGGATCAGTAGTAGTCACAGTAGTGGTAGGTGTAGTAGTAGTAGTATTGGCAGTAGTACCCGTGGTAGTAGATTTGACTTCCTTTTAAAAGTGTGAATTAGAGCCAAGTGATAGCCAAAGGTACTGAGAAAGGTAGTAGTAGTAAGAGCCGTGGTGGTAGTAGTAGTAAGAGCAGTAGTGGTAGTGGTGGTAGTAGTAGTAAGAGCAGTAGTGGTAGTGGTGGAAGTAATAGTTAGAGCAGTAGTAAGAGCAGTAGTGGTAGTAGTAGTAGGAGTAGTAGTAAGAGCAGTAGTGGTAGTGGTGGAAGTAGTAGTTAGAGCAGTAGTAAGAGCAGTAGTGGTAGTAGTAAGGGCAATAGTGGTAGTGGTGGAAGTAGTAGTTAGAGCAGTAGTAAGAGCAGTAGTGGTAGTAGTTAGGGCAGTAGTAAGAGCAGTAGTGGTAGTAGTAGTAGGAGTAGTAGTAAGAGCAGTAGTGGTAGTAGTAGTAAGAGCAGTAGTGGTAGTGGTGGTCGTAGTAGTTAGAGCAGTAGTAAGAGCAGTAGTGGTAGTAGTAGTAGGAGTAGTAGTAAGATCAGTAGTGGTAGTAGTAGTAAGAGCAGTAGTAGTAAGAGCAGTAGTGATAGTAGTAGTAAGAGTAGTAGTATGAGCAGTAGTGGTAGTGGTGGTAGTAGTAGTAAGAGCAGTAGTGGTAGTGGTGGTAGTAGTAGTTAGAGCAGTAGTAGTAGTAGTAGTAAGAGCAGTAGTGGTAGTAGTAGTAAGAGCAGTAGTAAGAGCAGTAGTGGTAGTAATAGTAAGAGCAGTAGTGGTAGTGGTGGTAGTAGTAGTAAGAGCAGTAGTTGTCGCAGTAGTGGTAGTGGTGGTAGTAGTAGTAAGAGCAGTATTAAGAGCAGTAGTGGTAGTAGTAGTAAGAGCAGTGGTGGTAGTAGTAGTTAGAGCAGTAGTAAGAGCAGTAGTGGTAGTAGTAGTAAGAGCAGTAGTGAAAGGGGTGGTAGTTGTAGTAGTGGTAGTAGTAGTAAGAGCAGTGGTGGTAGTGGTGGTAGTAGTGTAGTGGTAGTAGTAGTAAGAGCAGTAGTGGTAGTAGTTGTAAGAGCAGTAGTAAGAGCAGTAGTGGTAGTGGTGGTAGTAGTAGTAGCATTAGTAGTGGTAGTAGTATTAGATGTACAGGAATGTCAATTCAGTAATTTCATTGATCTCTTGCAGTTTATTGATATGTGTCTGGATTTGACTTCCTTTTAAAAGTCTGTGAATTAGAGCCAAGCGATAGCCAAAGGTACTGAGAAAGTCCCAGACCCATAGGGATGATGATTAAGACAGAAAATACATCTCAGGGGGCCTCCTGCGTGGCTGTGGCCAGGTGTCCCATAGGACTGCTCACAATTGGCCCAGTGTCGTCCGGGTTTGGGGAGGGTTTGGCTCATCGTGCTCTAGCGACTCTTTGTTGCGGGCTAGGTGCCTGGGGGCTGACCCCGGTCGCCAGGTGAATGGTGTTTCCTCCGACACATTGTTGCGGCTGTCTTCCAGGTTAAACTGGCTGGTTAAGGTAACTGGTTAAGGAGCGCGGCTAGGCGGGTCATGTTTCGGGGGACGCATGACTCCACCTTCGCCTCTCCCAAGGCGGTTGGGGAGTTGCAGCGATGAGCCAAGATCAAAAATGGGGGAGAAAAAAAGGGGTAAAATACAAAAAAAAAATGAAATAAGAAAATAAATATTGGTCTTATGAAGTAAAGTCTAACAGTATAAATGAATGTAAGTATAATCATACTGTCAGTGCCAGAGAGAGGGTGTAACACATCTGAATCATATTCCGACTCAGCTGGATGCATTATGTATAGCTGTGATGATATGACGGCTGAATGTATAACCACTCAGAGTGAGTCAAATAAGTGAGTAGCTGATTGAAATCCTCTACCAGGGTGCTTCACGCATCTGTACCCACCTCAGGTTTAGGGTGTGTTATGTGTTTTTTATATCTGAGGTCAGAGTCCCGTGCTAATTAGTGGAGGGAACCCTCGACAATTAAATTAGAAAATGGCCCCTTTTAGTACGGGAGAAATCTTTTAGTAAGGGAGAAATCAACAGCAGTTCTTGGGGATCCATGTCGCTGCTGTGTGTTCCTGGATTAGACAGGCTAGCTGCTGTGTGTTCCTGTATTAGAGAGAGTAGCTGTTGTGTGTTCCTGGATTAGAGAGGCTAGCTGCTGTGTGTCCCTGGATTACAGAGGCTAGCTGCTATGTGTTCCTGGAAAAGAGAGACTAGCCGCTGTGTGTTCCTGGATTAGAGAGACTAGCCACTGTGTGTTCCTGGATTAGAGAGGCTAGCTGCTGTGTGATCCTGGATTAGAGAGGCTAGCTGCTGTGTGTTCCTGGATTAGAGAGGCTAGCTGCTGTGTGTTCCCGGATCAGAGAGGCTAGCTGCTGTGTGTTCCTGGATTAGACAGGCTAGCTGCTCTGTGTTCCTGGATTAGACAGGCTAGCTGCTCTGTGTTCCTGTATTAGAGAGACTAGCTGCTGTGTGTTCCTGGATTAGAGAGAGTAGCTGCTGTGTGTTCCCGGATTAGAGAGGCTAGCTGCTGTGTGTTCCTGGATTAGAGAGAGTAGCTGCTGTGTGTTCCCGGATTAGAGAGGCTAGCTGCTGTGTGTTCCTGGATTAGAGAGGCTAGCTCGTCCTGTTCTGTCTTGTCTGTGTGGCTAGCAGGCTAGACTGTCTCGCAGTAGACAGAGCTGTGTGGACCTCAGGATTTAGAGAGAGTGCAACATAGCACACCCTTCGAGACACATAGGTAGGGTTGAGGTCAAATCTATTTTTAATTCAGTAAATTCAGGATGTAAGCTAACGTTTCAATTACAATGATTCTTAATGAAAAGTTTTAAAAAGGGAATCCTGAATTTTACTGTAAATAATAATAATACAGTACACTTACCATGGAGACGTTTGATGAAGAGCTCTGAGATCTGGAGGAGAGAGCGATCGTCCTTACATTTACATGACATGTTAGTCATTCAGCAGACCCTCTTATCCAGAGCAATTTACAGTTATTGCATTCATCTTAAAATAGCTCGGTGGGACAACCACATATCCTCACGTCCTTATGAAGATTGATCGGAGACATGGACAGATGTGACACGTGCACGTCACAGAGAGAGTCCAGAATGCTCCACACTTCCATTGTTCTTTTTGCTGCTCACAACCACATTCATGATGATCACTTTTGTTAAGTTTAATTGTCAAGTTCTCCAACCTCCCACGTCTTGCTCTTTTAATGTGCTTCCCATCCTGACCCTTCCCACTTACACACATTCCTGCCGGCTGCCAAGATGACGACTCACAAGTGTAGAAGAAAAATGGAAATCCTCAGCTACAACAAGACCACTTCAACCCCCATCCCACTACACACACACATCCCACAACACACACCCCATTCCACAACACACACCCCATCCCACTACACACACACATCCCACTACACACACACATCCCACAACACACACCCCATTCCACTACACACACCCCATCCCACCTCACACACAAATCCCCCTACATACACACATCCCACTACACACACACATCCCAATACACACACACATTCCACTACACACACACATCCCACTATACACCCCCATCCCACTACACATACACATTCCACTACACACACACATCCCACTACACATACCCCATCCCACTACACATACACACACCCCTATCCCACTACACACACACCCCCATCCCACTACACACACACCCACTACACCCCCCCCACTACACAGACACCCCCTACCCCCCCCGATCCCACTACACCCCCTACACACACACACACACAACTACACATACCCCATCCCACTACACACACCCCATCCCACTACACACACACCACCCCATCACAACACATACACCCCTACACACACACACCCCATCCCACTACACACACACACCCCTACACACACCCCCATCCCACTACTCACACACACCCCTACACACACACCCCCATCCCACTACACACACACCCCACTACACACACACACACACACACACACACACACACACACACACACACACACACACATCCCACACACACACACACACCCCACCACACACACACACACCACTACACACACACCCTCCACCCCACTCACACCCCACATTACACACACAAACCCCACCCCACTACACACACACACCCCACTACATATATACACACGTACCCCCCACACACACACACACACACACACACACACACACACACACACACACACACACACACACACACACACACACACACACACACACACACACACACACACACACACACACACACACACACACACACACACACACACACACACACACCACTACGCACACACACACCATTACACACACACACACACACACACACACACACACACACACACACACACACACACACACACACACACACACACACACACACACACACACACACACACACACACACACACACACACACACACACACACACACACACACACACACACACACTACAATATGACAATGTCTAGATATGTTTGTTAGGCTGTTACACAGCGCACTACAACATTACAACAGAGTAATGATACATCAGACATATTTTGATTTGTTATGTGCCATATTGACACATTTTTCTGGGCTTCTTTTTCTTCAATGACAGGCTACTTCTTAGACAGGCTACTTCAATGACAGGCTACTCTGGCTACACCTAAGCCAAACCCACATATAATAAGTGAAATCAAAACATTTCTCCATAGGCCTTGTGTATTCATTTGCTCCACAAACACCTCGCTGTGGGTTGAATCTTCACATCAAATAACTACTGAGAAAATGATTGACTTCCAACCAAAACATTCCTCTATCCACTTCCCTGCCATGTGTCAGTCACACCCTGCCAACAAACAAACAAACATCACAGTGAACCAACAAAGCTCTGAATTACCCCCATTTTCTTTCATTTCTTTCTTTCTCTTCTCTTCCAGGTATTCTCTCTCTCCAGACGTCTTTGGTTGTGAAAGCAGGTAATCTAGAGTAAACATCATTAACGGTTTGCTCATATCGCCCTCTTTGTGTTGCAGTAAGTTGTTTAAAGAGGTTTTGTGCTGTAATGGCGTGGTCAGGCCGGTGCAGATGGTGCCAGGAGGTTCTGAAGTACCGGTTGGCTGGAGACCTGTCTGGACACAGAACAGACCTCTGGTCAACTGGACTCACTAGAATAATAATACTGCACAAAATGTCAGTGCAGGTCCATTTCCTGGACATAGAGAGGGAACCGATCTGTACAACTGGATCCATTAATACCGTATTATAGCAGCACACAACTGATACACCTGCCCTTCAGTAGCAGATTCAGACACTGATTTCACCATTTCCTGGCGATCAGACCTGAGATCTGGACAAATCTTGAAGTGCATAAGGGGGCATACTGTACACACACACACACACACACACACACACACACACACACACACACACACACACACACACACACACACACACACACACACACACACACACACACACACACACACACACACACACACACACACACACACACACACACACACACACCGCTCTAACCACTAGGCTACCCTGCCACTCCATGCCCCATAAATACATCGACAGAGAGAGATATATAGAGACAGAGAGATACAGAGAGAGAGTGATACAGAGAGATATACAGAGACAGAGAGATACAAAGAGAGAGATACAGAGAGATATACAGAGAGATACTGAGAGAGAGATAGAGAGATACAGAGACAGTGAGATACAGAGAGAGAGATACAGAGAGAGATACAGAGACAGAGAGATACAGAGAGAGATACAGAGATACAGAGAGATACAGAGAGAGAGATACAGAGAGAGATACAGAGACAGAGAGAGAGAGATACAGAGACAGAGAGAGATACAGAGAGAGATACAGAGAGAGATACAGAGACAGAGACAGTGAGATACAGAGAGAGAGATACAGAGAGAGATACAGAGACAGTGAGATACAGAGACAGAGAGATACAGAGACAGAGAGATACAGAGAGAGAGATACAGAGAGAGATACAGAGACAGTGAGATACAGAGAGAGAGATACAGAGAGAGATACAGAGACAGAGAGATACAGAGAGAGAGATACAGAGAGAGATACAGAGACAGAGAGATACAGAGAGAGAGATACAGAGAGATACAGAGAGAGAGAGATACAGAGAGAGATACAGAGACAGAGAGATACAGAGAGAGAGATACAGAGAGAGATACAGAGACAGAGAGATACAGAGACAGAGAGATACAGAGAGAGATACAGAGAGAGATACAGAGACAGTGAGACAGAGAGATACAGAGAGAGATACAGAGAGAGATACAGAGAGAGATACAGAGACAGAGAGATACAGAGAGAGAGATACAGAGAGAGATACAGAGACAGAGAGATACAGAGAGAGAGATACAGAGAGATATACAGAGACAGAGAGATACAGAGACAGAGAGAGATAGAGACAGAGATACAGAGAGAGAGATACAGAGAGATATACAGAGACAGAGAGATACAGAGTGAGAGATACAGAGAGAGATACAGAGACAGAGAGATACAGAGAGAGAGATACAGAGAGAGAGAGATTGAGAGATACAGAGAGAGATATAGAGACAGAGAGATACAGAGAGAGATATATAGATACAGAGAGATACAGAGAGAGATATCGAGAGATACAGAGACAGAGAGATACAGAGAGAGATATATAGAGACAGAGAGATATAGAGACAGAGCGATACAGAGAGAGTGATACAGAGAGATATACAGAGAGAGAGATGTAGAGAGAGAGATACAGAGAGAGATATATAGAGACAGAGAGATACAGAGACAGAGACAAAGAGGGCCTCAACATGGAAGTCACACATACGCCCAGGTAGTGAGCGGGCAAACAGTCCCAACCCCCACTCTCACACTCGCCCAAGCCAATGGCATGTACCAGATGCTCAGCAGGCTCTGCTCACACTTACTGGCCTGAGGCCAAACCACAACCAACAACATTGGACACTTTATGGAACACAAATTATTATATTGAAATCTGACACACCAGGTGGATTAACAACAAGCTAAGCTGTGTTTTGCTGTATTGCACTTGGGATTTCATGGAAATTAAATATTTTTAGTAATTACATTTGAATTTGGCTCGCTGCAATTCAGCGGGTGTTGATGAAAAGGATCTCGCTAAAGGGATGGGTGTGTCAAGAAGTTAATGAAATGATCAAATATACAGACAACAAATTCCAATTGGCTATACTAAAACTCTTTAACATCATCCTTAGCTCTGGCATCTTCCCCAATATTTGGAACCAAGGACTGATCACCCCAATCCACAAAAGTGGAGACAAATTTGACCCCAATAACTACCGTGAGATATGCGTCAACAGTAACCTTGGGAAAATCCTCTGCATTATCATTAACAGCAGACTCGTACATTTCCTCAATGAAGACAATGTACTGAGGAAATCTCAAATTGACTTTTTACCAAATTACTGTACAACAGACCATGTATTCACCCTGCACACCCTAATTGACAACCAAACAAACCAAAACAAAGGCAAAGTCTTCTCATGATTTGATGGAAAGTGGTGTTGGGGGTAAAACATACAACATTATAAAATCCATGCACACAAACAACAAGTGTGAAGTGTAACAAGTGTAAAATTGGCAAAAAACACACAAATTTCTTCCCACAGGGCTGTGGGGTGAGACAGGGTGAAAGCAAAAGCCCCACATATATATCAGCGAATTGGCGCGGGCTCTAGAAAAGTCTGCAGCACCCGGCTGATGATCTGGTGCTTCCGTCACCAACCAAGGAGGGCCTACAGCAGCACCTAGATATTCTGCACAGATTCTGCCAGACCTGGGCCCTGACAGTAAATCTCAGTAAGACCAAAATAATGGTGTTCCAAAAAAGGTCCAGTCGCCAGGACCACAAATACAAATTCCATCTAGACACCATTGCCCTAGAGCACACAAAAAACTATACATACCTTGGTCTAAACATCAGCGCCACAGGTAACTTCCACAAAGCTGTGAACGATCTGAGAGACAAGTCAAGAAGGGCATTCTATGCCATCAAAAGGAACATAAAATTCAATATACCAATTCGGATCTTGCTAAAAATACTTTTAGTCAGTTACAGAGCCCATTGCCCTTTATGGTTGTGAGGTCTGGGGTCCGCTCACCAACCAAGAGTTCATAAAATGTTACAAACACCAAATTGAGACTCCGCATGCAGAATTCTGCAAAAATATCCTCCGTGTACAACGTAGAACACCAAATAATGCATGCAGAGCAGAATTAGGCCGATACCCACTAATTATCGAAATCCAGAAAAGAGCCATTAAATTCTACAACCACATAAAAGGAAGCGATTCCCAAACCTTCCATAACAAAGCCATCACCTACAGACAGATGAACCTGGAGAAGAGTCCCCTAAGCAAGCTGGTCCTGGGGCTCTGTTCACAAAAACAAACACACCCCACAGAGCCCCAGGACAGCAGCACAATTAGACCCAATCAAATCATGAGAAAACAAAAAGATAATTACTTGACACATTGGAAAGAATTAACAAAAAATGTTATTTGGCCCTAAACAGAGAGTACACAGTGACAGAATAGCTGACCACTGTGAATGACCCAAACTTAAGGAAAGCTTTTACTATGTACAGACTCAGTGAGCATAGCCTTGCTATTGAGAAAGGCCGCCGTAGGCAGACATGGCTCTCAAGAGAAGACAGGCTATGTGCACACTGCTCACAAAATGAGGTGGAAACTGAGCTGCACTTCCTAAACTCCTGTCCACATTAGAGACACATATTTCCCTCAGATTACACAGATCCACAAAGAATTCGAAAACAAACCTGATTTCGATAAACCACAGTGTGTAAATACCACAGTGTGTCATCACCGCAGCAAGATGTGTGACCTGTTGCCACAAGAAAACGTCAACCAGTGAAGAACAAACACTATTGTAAATACAACCCATATTTATGCATACATTATTTATGTTCCCTTTTGTACTTTAACCATTTGTACATCGTTACAACAATGTATACAGACATAATATGACATTTGAAATGTCTTTATTATTTTGGAACTTCTGTGAGTGGAATGTTTACTGTTAATTTTTATTATTTATTTAACTTTTGTATATTATCTACCTCACTTGCTTTGGCAATGTTAACATATGTTTCCCATCCCAATAAAGCCCTTGAATTGAATTGAATTGAGAGAGGAGAGGTCATAAGCAGATGAGCCTCTGCATTTTCAGAAAGAGATAGATTTAGAGTTAGATAAACTTGGATTTGTTGTCATATACATATAACAGGATGCTACCCTCTACAACATAACCTTCACTCCAAATCAAAACTCAAAACCTACAACCTGATTTTGGACAGAATTACGGAATCACCTGACAGCGACCAAAGATTATACGCTACTGCTACTCTCTGTTCATCATATATGCATAGTCACTTTAACCATATCTACATGTACATACTACCTCAATCAGCCTGACTAACCGGTGTCTGTATGTAGCCTTGCTACTTTTATAGCCTCGCTACTGTATATAGCCTGTCTTTTTACTGTTGTTTTATTTCTTTACCTACCTATTGTTCACAATAACTTTTTTGCACTATTGGTTAGAGCCTGTAAGTAAGCATTTCACTGTAAGGTTGAAATACCTGTTGTATTCAGCGCATGTGACAAATAAACTTTGGTTTGATTTGAAATGCTCTGGAAAACAACAGAAACCTGAAAACACCATCCAACCTGGAACTGAGTGAGTAATGTTTAGTCTGAAGCTATATTTTATTTCCAAAAGCCAAGAAGAAAAATACATTACATTACTTTATAAGGACTGAATGCTAAATTAAGGCTGCCAAGCTTGATCAACTTCAATTAGCACTGACGTGTCAAGTGAGAGGTGTCAAAGCCCTTTTGCCCAACAATGGCAGGAGAGTCTACTCCAACCAAATGGAGAGGCCGTAGAAGCTGCCTCCCACTGTTCAGAGGTAATTAAAATACAGTAACCTGTATATGTAAAGAATAAGACACAAAAAGAGCAATAAATGAAGCTCCTTATGGAAAATCAAGAGATACTTTTTGCTGACTGTTATAAAAATGGAAACATCAGCAACCTCCGCAATCTTACACACAGACCATCCCCTGGCATGGCACGGTGCTATCTCAGCACACTAAATTCAGAACTCTCTTAGCTGAGGACTCTCAGCTAATATAAATCTAATATTTATTTTATCTTTATTTAACTAGGCAAGTCAGTTTAAGAACAAATTCTTATTTTCAATGACAGCCTAGGAACAGTGGGTTAACTGCCTGTTCAGGGGCAGAATGACAGATTTGTACCTTGTCAGCTCCGGGGTTTGAAATTGCAACCTTCCAGTTACTAGTCCAACGCTCTAACCACTAGGCTACCCTGCCGCCCCAATATAAATCTCTATAAGTCTGGAACGGTATTGGTACATGGCAACCCCAAACAGTTTCAGCTGGACTTTCACCAAATCAAATAATTAGCTCAGCAGGAGAAGCTCTCCCTTGAGAAAGATACTCCCACCCCGAGCGGGTCAGACCAGACCTCTTCATTATATAACCCCACAGACGAGCAACCCCAAGCAGAAAGTCAACTTCCCAGCACAGAGTACTACCCCCTCATTGAAATGGGGATAGAGGATACATTTACCCACCCAGATACAGGATACATTTACCCACCTAGATACAGGATACATTTACCCACCTAGATACAGGATACATTTACCCACCTAGATACAGGATACATTTACCCACCTAGATACAGGATACATTTACCCACCTAGATGTAAGGCAGGTGGAGCTGGAACAACAGACCCTGACCACAGCAGGACAGTCCACATCAGACCCTGACCACAGCAGGACAGTCCACACCAGACCCTGACCACAGCAGGACAGTCCACACCAGACCCTGACCACGTCGATATCACAGCAGGACAGTCCACACCAGACCCTGACCACGTCGACATCACAGCAGGACAGACCACACCAGACCCTGACCACGTCGATATCACAGCAGGACAGTCCACACCAGACCCTGACCACGTCGACATCACAGCAGGACAGACCACACCAGACCCTGACCACGTCGACATCACAGCAGGACAGTCCACGCCAGACCCTGACCACGTCGACATCACAGCAGGACAGTCCACGCCAGACCCTGACCACGTCGACATCACAGCAGGACAGTCCACGCCAGACCCTGACCATGTCGACATCACAGCAGGACAGTCCACGCCAGACCCTGACCACGTCAACATCACAGCAGGACAAACAAATGAATAACCCCAAGCCCACTGAGGACATACACAAGACACAGATACTACTCCTTATGGACTCAAACTGGAAATATATACAAGAAAAATAACTTTTTCCCAAACACAGTGTGTCTAAACTCTGGTGTCCAAACACCCAGCGTGGCCATGACTTTCTGTCTGAGGACCAACTAAGGTAACCCAGCCACATGATAATGCACACAGGCACAAACGACCTGAGAGCACAGCAGGAAAGGGTGGCCACAGCAAAGGGAGTGATTGAAAAAGCTTCTTCTACTGTCCCCAACGCACATGTGGTGACATCCACCTTGCTACCACAAAAGTACTTCCACCCTGCTACCATACAGCAGGGAAACACAAGTATTTCCTGTGACTGTGCCTCAAAACCAAATGTTTACCTGGCCCACCACTCTACCCTGGACAGCCTTTATGACCAGGTCCTCCTCTACAAGGCAGCAGTGCCCACCTTTGCCCAGACCCTAAAGGATATCGCTCTCAAATGCAGCTCCAACACTTCATAAAGGACAACAGATCAATAGACACCTCGCCCAGACCAGCGAGACACTATCCCAGATCTGCGGGACCCTCAAGTCAACCATGCCCACAACCCATTTAGGCTCCCTCAGATCAGACCTATGCCCCTCCTGCCCACCCCATGCACCTCGCCCCATGCACCTCGCCCCATTCACCCCACCATCAAGTCAATGGCATGTACCAGATGCTCAGTAGGCTCTGCTCACACTTACTGGCCTGAGGCCAAACCACACGACCAATAACATTCAACACTTTATGGAACACAAAGCCTTCACTATCTCATCCTGGAATATCCCATACCTGATGTCATCTGCCTTTGGCCTAAAGAGCAGGAACCTGGACTTCATCAAAGAAATCAAAAAATATAGACATTGTCATCCTACAAGAAACCTGGTATAGAGGTGACGGACCCACTGGTTGCCCTCTAGGTTACAAAGCTGGTAGTCCCAACCACCAAACTACCAGGTGTGAAACAGGGAAGGGACTCAGGGGTTATGCTAATTTGGTATAGAGCAGACCTAACTCACTCCATTAAATGAATCAAAACAGGAACATTTTTCATTTGGCAAGAAATTCAAAAGGAAATGATCTTAACAGAGAAAAATGTCCTCCTGTGTGCTACCTATATCCCCCCACGAGAATCCCCATACTTTAATGAAGACAGCTTCTCCATCCTGGAGGGGGAAATCAATAATTTCCAGGTCCAGTGACATGTACTAGTCTGTGGCGACCTAAATGCCAGAACCGGACAAGAACCTGACACCCTCAGCAATGAAATGATCAAATATACAGACAACACATTCCAATAGGTTATACTAAAACTCTTCAAGACCATTCTTAGCTCTGGCATCTTCCCCAATATTTGGAACCAAGGACTGATCACCCCAATCAACGAAAGTGAAGACAAATTTGACCCCAATAACTACAATGAGATATGCAGTGAAAACAAAGTACTGAGCAAATGTCAAATTGGCTTTTTATCAAGTTATTGTACGACAGACCACGTATTCACCCTGCACACCCTAATTGACAAACGAACAAACATAAACAAAGGCAAAGTCTTCTCATGCTTTGTTGATTTCAAAAAAGCCTTCGACTCAATTTGGCATGAGGATCTGCTATACAAATTGATGGAAAGTGGTGTTGGGGGAAAAACATCCATGTACACAAACAACAAGAGTCCCATTAAAATAGGCAAAAACACACACATTTCTTCCCACAGGGCCGTGGGGTGAGACAGAGTTGCAGCTTAAGCCCCACCCTCTTCAACATATATATCAACGAATTGGCGCGGGCACTAGAAAAGTCTGCAGTCTGCCTCATCCTACTAGAATCTGAAGTTAAATGTCTACTGTTTGCTGATGATCTGGTGCTTCTGTCACCAACCAAGGAGGGCCTACAGCAGCACCTAGATATTCTGCACAGATTCTGCCAGACCTGGGCCCTGACAGTAAACTCAGTAAGACCAAAATAATGATGTTCCAAAAAAGGTCCAGTCACCAGGACCACAAACACAATTTCCATCTAGACACCGTTGCAATAGAGCACACAAAAAACTATACATACCTTGGCCTAAACAGCAGCGCCACAGGTAACTTCCACAAAGCTGTGAACGATCTGAGAAACAAGGCCAGAAGGGCATTCTATGCCATCAAAAGGAACATGAAATTCGACATACCAATTAGGATCTGGCTAAAAATACTTGAATCAGTTATATAACTCATTGCCCTTTATGGTTGTGAGGTCTGGAGTCCGCTCACCAACCAAGAATTCACAAAATGGCACAAACACCAAATTGACACTCTGCATGCAGAATTCTGCTAAAATATCCCCTGTGTACAACGTAAAACACCAGATAATGCATGCAGAGCAGAATTAGGCCGATACCCACTAATGATCAAAATCCAGAAAAGAGACGTTAAATTCTACAACCACCTAAAAGGAAGCAATTCCCAAACCTTCCATAACAAAGCCATCACCTATGGAGAGATTAACCTGGAGAAGAGTTCTCTAAGCAAGCTGGTCCTGGGGGTCTGTTCACAAACAGACCCCACATAGGGCCCAGGACAGCAACACAATTAGACCCAACCAAATCATGAGAAAACAAAAAGATAATTACTTGAATGCTATTTGGCCCAATCACATGCTGGTATTTTCAGTCAGTCAGGCTGGTACTAATACTGCCTGTACACACACCTCTCTCTCTCTCTCTCTCTCTCTCTCTCTCTCTCTCTCTCTCTCTCTCTCTCTCTCTCTCTCTCTCTCTCTCTCTCTCTCTCTCTCTCTCTCTCTCTCTCTCTCTCTCTCTCTCTCTCTCTCTCTCTCTCTCTCTCTCTCATTTGATTACGAATGAAAGGGATTGGAATGTAATGGCATACTGTTCTGATGAGAGAGAGAGAGAGAGAACGAGAGAGAGATCTGATCCCAGCCCCTGCTGTGCTGAGTTAATAAAGTCTAATGGCTTCTGATTAATTCTCATCGTGCCAGTATAAAGAGATGTAATGACCTGCATTTCTGCCCCCTGCAATTTCTCGCTCTCGCTCTCCTGCTCTCTCCTCTCTTTCTTACTCTCTATCTTTCTTTCTCTCCATCTCTCTCCTTTTTCAGTTTTTGATTATGAATTAAAAGGATTGTAATGTAATGGCGTACTGTTCTGTTGAGAGAGAGCGATCTGATCCCAGCCCCTGCTGTGCTAAGTTAATACAGTCTAATGGCTTCTGATTAATTCTCATTGGGCCAGTATAAGAGATGTAATGATCACTCTCTCTCTCTCGTCGCATTTGAGCGAATCATTGTCAAGTTGTTGTCCACCACCGTTCAAAGTGTGTTGCATTATGGTTATAGAAAATGCTAGACTATACTGTATGTCGGCTGGATGAACTTTACACAAAGCTTCGGGATCATTTCAACATTTATACAGACACACTTCTACAAACAGTATGTTGACACTGCCATGTTGATCTGAGCCTTGCTGTTGGAAAACCACTACAATGTCCGACTTCTGGCTGTCGCAGATGAACATCCCCGACTTCACGCACCGACTTTCATTTACAGTCAGCTTTTTTTATTATTATTTTTTTCCCCTTTTTCGTGGCATCCAATTGTTAGTAGCTACTATCTTGTCGCTACAACTCCCATACAGGCTCAGGAGAGACGAAGGTTGAAAGTCATGCGTCCTCCGATCCACAACCCAACCAACCCACACTGCATCTTAACACAGCGCGCATCCAAACCAGAAGCCAGCAGCACCAATGTGTCGGAGGAAACACTGTGCACTGCACCCGGCCCGCCACAGGAGTCACTGGTGCGCGATGAGACAAGGTTATCCCTACTGGCCAACCCCTCCCTAACCGGGACGACGCTAGGCCAATTGTGTGTCGCCCCACGGACCCAGAGTCTCTGGTGGCACAGCTGGCGCTGCAGTACAGCGCCCTTAACCACTACGCCACCCAAGAGGCCTACAGTCAGCTTCACTCTCACTCACTACTCTCGCTCTCCCTCTCTCTCTCACTCCCTCTCTCTCTCTCTCTCTCTCTCTCTCTCTCTCTCCATTTCTCTTTCATTTTTCCAGTTTTTGATGATGAATGAAAGGGATTGTAATACAACGGCTTAGTGTTCAGTTTAGTCTCCTGATTGCCGTATTAGATTAAGAAATGTCAGTGTGCATGTTTCCTCTTCCCTGCTCTCTGTTCAACAATACCATTCTACCATCACACACAATGGCCTCCAATTCCACCATGATTCTTCACAGAACATCAAACCTAACTCTAATCAAACGCATTCTTCCACCGCATTCTTCCACCTCTTTCTTTCTTCTCTCATGTTTTCCTTTTTGACGAGACTTTGTGGTGTTTAGTGTAGGAGACAGCAACAAGTGAAAATCAGGTTTAATCACAGTCTCCACTTGTCTTATCCTTCAAGATGTCTTGAAGCTCTGGACCAGGGCTTTCCAACTCAGCTTTCTTGTAATCTTGTTATCTTAAACACCGGGAACTTCTGGTGACAGTAGTTAACCAAAAGTTAAAAAGTATACACCTTTATTTATGTTCCTCTTCTGGGTTATAGATCTTTGGACCCAATTCTGTTCATTTCACTTCTATGACTTCCTGCCCCCCCATCCTAAACCTCAATCACAGAGCAGACAGCTATAGTCCATGTTAATCTCCACACCGACCCCCCCATCCTAAACCTCAATCACAGAGCAGATAGCTATAGTCCATGTTAATCTCCACACCGACCCCCCCATCCTAAACCTCAATCACAGAGCAGACAGCTATAGTCCATGTTATTCTCCACACCGACCCCCCCCCATCCTAAACCTCAATCACAGAGCAGACAGCTATAGTCCATGTTATTCTCCACACCGACCCCCCCATCCTAAACCTCAATCACAGAGCAGACAGCTATAGTCCATGTTAATCTCCACACCGACCCCCCCATCCTAAACCTCAATCACAGAGCAGACAGCTATAGTCCATGTTAATCTCCACACCGACCCCCCCATCCTAAACCTCAAACACAGAGCAGACAGCTATAGTCCATGTTAATCTCCACACCGACCCCCATCCTAAACCTCAATCACAGAGCAGACAGCTATAGTCCATGTTATTCTCCACACCGACCCCCCCCATCCTAAACCTCAATCACAGAGCAGACAGCTATAGTCCATGTTAATCTCCACACCGACCCCCCCCATCCTAAACCTCAATCACAGAGCAGACAGCTATAGTCCATGTTATTCTCCACACCGACCCCCATCCTAAACCTCAATCACAGAGCAGACAGCTATAGTCCATGTTATTCTCCACACCGACCCCCCCATCCTAAACCTCAATCACAGAGCAGACAGCTATAGTCCATGTTAATCTCCACACCGACCCCCCCCATCCTAAACCTCAATCACAGAGCAGACAGCTATAGTCCATGTTAATCTCCACACCGACCCCCCCATCCTAAACCTCAATCACAGAGCAGACAGCTATAGTCCATGTTATTCTCCACACCGACCCCCACTCCATCCTAAACCTCAATCACAGAGCAGACAGCTATAGTCCATGTTATTCTCCACACCGACCCCCACTCCATCCTAAACCTCAATCACAGAGCAGACAGCTATAGTCCATGTTAATCTCCACACCGACCCCCCCATCCTAAACCTCAATCACAGAGCAGACAGCTATAGTCCATGTTAATCTCCACACCGACCCCCCATCCTAAACCTCAATCACAGAGCAGACAGCTATAGTCCATGTTATTCTCCACACCGACCCCCCCATCCTAAACCTCAATCACAGAGCAGACAGCTATAGTCCATGTTAATCTCCACACCGACCCCCCCATCCTAAACCTCAATCACAGAGCAGACAGCTATAGTCCATGTTAATCTCCACACCGACCCCCCCATCCTAAACCTCAATCACAGAGCAGACAGCTATAGTCCATGTTAATCTCCACACCGACCCCCCATCCTAAACCTCAATCACAGAGCAGACAGCTATAGTCCATGTTAATCTCCACACCGACCCCCCCCCATCCTAAACCTCAATCACAGAGCAGGCAGCTATAGTCCATGTTAATCTCCACACCGACCCCCCCCCCATCCTAAACCTCAATCACAGAGCTGCAGCTATAGTCCATGTTAATCTCCACACACCAGCCCCCATCCTAAACCTCAATCACAGAGCAGACAGCTATAGTCCATGTTAATCTCTTCTCCACACCGACCCCCCCATCCTAAACCTCAATCACAGCACTGACAGCTATAGTCCATGTTCATCTCCACACAGCTGAGCCCCCAGTATACCTCTGTGCTGGAAAGCTGCGTGTGTGTGTTCGTTTGTGCATGCGTGTGTGTTGCGCACGTGTGTGTCCACGTGCGTGTGTGTGTGTGTGTGTGCGTGCGTGCGTGCGTGCGTGCGTGCGTGCGTGCGTGCGTGCGTGTGTGCGTGTCTGTATGCCTGTGTCTGTGAAAGCCAGATTTATAATGGTTTGTGGCCATCAGTACACTGAACATGACCCTCTGTATCAGGAAGGAGACACACTTAATGCCTGCCACAACCACAAGGACAGGGACAGAGACCGGGACAGCCACAACCACAAGGACAGGGACAGAGACCGGGACAGCCACAAGGACAGGGACAGAGACCGGGACAGCCACAAGGACAGAGACCGGGACAGCCACAACCACAAGGACAGGGACAGAGACCAGGACAACCACAAGGACAGGGACAGAGACCGGGACAGCCACAAGGACAGAGACCGGGACAGCCACAACCACAAGGACAGGGACAGAGACCAGGACAACCACAAGGACAGGGACAGAGACCGGGACAGCCACAAGGACAGGGACAGAGATCGGGACAGCCACAAGGACAGGGACAGAGACCGGGACAACCACAAGGACAGGGACAGAGACCGGGACAGCCACAACCACAAGGACAGGGACAGAGACCAGGACAGCCACAAGGACAGGGACAGAGACCGGGACAGCCACAACCACAAGGACAAGGACAGAGACCGGGACAGCCACAACCACAAGGACAGGGACAGAGACCAGGACAGCCACAAGGTCAGGGACAGGGACAGAGACCGGGACAGCCACAGCCACAAGGACAGGGACAGAGACCGGGACAGCCACAAGGACAGGGACAGAGACCGGGACAGCCACAGGGACAGAGACCGGGACAGCCACAAGGACAGAGACCGGGACAGCCACAAGGACAGAGACCGGGACAGCCACAGCCACAAGGACAGGGACAGAGACCAGGACAGCCACAAGGACAGGGACAGAGACTGGGACAGCCACAGGGACAGAGACCGGGACAGCCACAAGGACAGAGACCGGGACAGCCACAAGGACAGAGACCGGGACAGCCACAGGGACAGGGACAGAGACCGGGACAGCCACAGCCACAAGGACAGGGACAGAGACCAGGACAGCCACAAGGACAGGGACAGAGACCGGGACAGCCACAAGGACAAGGACAGAGACCGGGACAGCCACAGGGACAGAGACCGGGACAGCCACAAGGACAGAGACCGGGACAGCCACAGGGACAGAGACCGGGACAGCCACAAGGACAAGGACAGAGACCGGGACAGCCACAGGGACAGAGACCAGGACAGCCACAAGGACAGAGACCGGGACAGCCACAAGGACAGGGACAGAGACCGGGACAGCCACAGGGACAGGGACAGAGACCGGGACAGCCACAAGGACAGGGACAGAGACCGGGACAGCCACAGGGACAGGGACAGAGACCAGGACAGCCACAAGGACAGGGACAGAGACCGGGACAGCCACAAGGACAAGGACAGAGATCGGGACAGCCACAGGGACAGAGACCGGGACAGCCACAAGGACAGAGACCGGGACAGCCACAGGGACAGAGACCGGGACAGCCACAAGGACAAGGACAGAGACCGGGACAGCCACAGGGACAGAGACCAGGACAGCCACAAGGACAGAGACCGGGACAGAGACAAGGACAGGGACAGAGACCGGGACAGCCACAAGGACAGAGACCGGGACAGCCACAAGGACAAGGACAGAGACCGGGACAGCCACAAGGACAGGGACAGAGACCAGGACAGCCACAAGGACAGAGACCGGGACAGCCACAAGGACAGGGACAGAGACCGGGACAGCCACAAGGACAGAGACCGGGACAGCCACAAGGACAGGGACAGAGACCAGGACAGCCACAAGGACAGAGACCAGGACAGCCACAAGGACAGAGACCAGGACAGCCACAAGGACAGAGACCGGGACAGCCACAGGGACAGAGACCGGGACAGCCATAGGGACAGAGACCGGGACAGCCACAGCCACAGGGACAGAGACCGGGACAGCCACAACCACAAGGACAGGGACAGAGACCGGGACAGCCACAACCACAAGGACAGGGACAGAGACCGGGACAGCCACAACCACAAGGACAGGGAAAGAGACCGGGACAGCCCCAAGGACAGGGACAGAGACCGGGACAGCCACAAGGACAGGGACAGAGACCGGGACAGCCACAACCACAAGGACAGGGACAGAGACCAGGACAGCCACAAGGACAGGGACAGAGACCAGGACAGCCACAAGGACAGGGACAGAGACCGGGACAGCCACAAGGACAGGGACAGAGACCGGGACAGCCACAAGGACAGGGACAGAGACCGGGACAGCCACAACCACAAGGACAGGGACAGAGACCGGGACAGCCACAACCACAAGGACAGGGACAGAGACCGGGACAGCCACAAGGACAGGGACAGAGACCGGGACAGCCACAGCCACAAGGACAGGGACAGAGACCGGGACAGCCACAAGGACAGGGACAGAGACCGGGACAGCCACAAGGACAGAGACCGGGACAGCCACAGGGACAGGGACAGAGACCGGGACAGCCACAGCCACAAGGACAGGGACAGAAACCGGGACACCCACAAGGACAGGGACAGAGACCGGGACAGCCACAAGGTCAAGGACAGAGACCAGGACAGCCACAAGGACAGGGACAGAGACCGGGACAGCCACAGGGACAGGGACAGAGACCGGGACAGCCACAGCCACAAGGACAGGGACAGAAACCGGGACAGCCACAAGGACAGGGACAGAGACCGGGACAGCCACAAGGACAGGGGCAGAGACCGGGACGGCCACAGGGGACAGCCAGAGTGACAGAGACCGGGACAGCCACAGGGGACAGCCACAGGGGACAGCCACAGACCCTCTGTATCAGGCAGGAGACGTAATGCCTGCCACAGAATCAGATCAAGTGTGTAAAAGATAATTGATTATAAAAAATATAAAAAATTCAACCATGAACAGTTTTCCCATTGGCTAAGGAATGGGAAAGAGCGAGGGAGAAAATGGGCAGAAACCTGAAAACATATAGATCCATCGGGATTAAAAACCATAGCAATATTTACAGACCAGGGCTATATAATGACATGCTCTAGACCAGGGACAGAGCTATGACAAGAGGTACAGACCAGGGCCATATAATGACATGCTCTAGACCAGGGACAGAGCTATGACAAGAGGTACAGACCAGGGCTATATAATGACATGATCTAGACCAGGGACAGAGCTATGACAAGAGGTACAGACCAGGGCCATATAATGACATGCTCTAGACCAGGGACAGAGCTATGACAAGAGGTACAGACCAGGGCTATATAATGACATGCTCTAGACCAGGGACAGAGCTATGACAAGAGGTACAGACCAGGGCTATATAATGACATGCTCTAGACCAGGGACAGAGCTATGACAAGAGGTACAGACCAGGGCTATATAATGACATGCTCTAGACCAGGGACAGAGCTATGACAAGAGGTACAGACCAGGGACATATAATGACATGCTCTAGACCAGGGACAGAGCTATGACAAGAGGTACAGACCAGGGCTATATAATGACATGCTCTAGACCAGGGACAGAGCTATGACAAGAGGTACAGACCAGGGCTATATAATGACATGCTCTAGACCAGGGACAGAGCTATGACAAGAGGTACAGACCAGGGCTATATAATGACATGCTCTAGACCAGGGACAGAGCTATGACAAGAGGTACAGACCAGGGCCATATAATGACATGCTCTAGACCCAGGGGCATGCTCTAGACCCAGGGGCATGCTCTAGACCATGGGGCATGTTCTAGACCCAGGGACATGCTCTAGACCCAGGGACATGCTCTAGACCCAGGGACATGCTCTAGACCCAGGGGCATGCTCTAGACCCAGGGACATGCTCTAGACCCAGGGACATGCTCTAGACCCAGGGGCATGCTCTAGACCCAGGGACATGTTCTAGACCCAGGGACATGCTCTAGACCCAGGGATATGCTCTAGACCCAGGGGCATGCTCTAGACCCAGGGGCATGCTCTAGACCCAGTGACATGTTCTAGACCCAGAGGCATGCTCTAGACCCAGGGACATGTTCTAGACCCAGGGACATGCTCTAGACCCAGGGGCATGCTCTAGACCCAGGGGCATGCTCTAGACCCAGGGACATGCTCTAGACCCAGGGGCATGCTCTAGACCCAGGGGCATGCTCTAGACCATGGGGCATGTTCTAGACCCAGGGACATGCTCTAGACCCAGGGATATGCTCTAGACCCAGGGACATGCTCTAGACCCAGGGGCATGCTCTAGACCCAGGGACATGCTCTAGACCCAGGGACATGCTCTAGACCCAGGGGCATGCTCTAGACCCAGGGACATGTTCTAGACCCAGGGACATGCTCTAGACCCAGGGACATGCTCTAGACCCAGGGGCATGCTCTAGACCCAGGGGCATGCTCTAGACCCAGTGACATGTTCTAGACCCAGGGCATGCTCTAGACCCAGGGACACCCAGACCCAGGGACATGCTCTAGACCCAGGGGCATGCTCTAGACCCAGGGGCATGCTCTAGACCCAGGGACATGCTCTAGAACCAGGGACATGTTCTAGACCCAGGGACATGCTCTAGACCCAGGGGCATGCTCTAGACCCAGGGGCATGCTCTAGAACCAGGGACATGCTCTAGACCCAGGGGCATGCTCTAGACCCAGGGACATGTTCTAGACCCAGGGACATGCTCTAGACCCAGGGGACATGCTCTAGACCCAGGGGCATGCTCTAGACCCAGGGACATGTTCTAGACCCAGGGACATGCTCTAGACCCAGGGACATGCTCTAGACCCAGGGGCATGCTCTAGACCCAGGGACATGCTCTAGACCCAGGGACATGTTCTAGACCCAGGGACATGCTCTAGACCCAGGGGCATGCTCTAGACCCAGGGGCATGCTCTAGACCCAGGGACATGCTCTAGACCCAGGGGCATGCTCTAGACCCAGGGACATGTTCTAGACCAGGGACAGAGCTATGACGAGAGGTACAGACCAGGGCCATATAATGACATGCTCTAGACCAGGGACAGAGCTATGACAAGAGGTACAGACCAGGGCCATATAATGACATGCTCTAGACCAGGGACAGAGCTATGACAAGAGGTACAGACCAGGGCCATATAATGACATGCTCTAGACCAGGGACAGAGCTATGACAAGAGGTACAGACCAGGGCCATATAATGACATGCTCTAGACCCAGGGACATGCTCTAGACCCAGGGACATGGTCTAGACCCAGGGACATGCTCTAGACCCAGGGACATGCTCTAGACCCAGGGACATGCTCTAGACCAGGGACATGCTCTAGACCAGGGACATGCTCTAGACCCAGGGACATGCTCTAGACCCAGGGACATGGTCTAGACCCAGGGACATGCTCTAGACCCAGGGACATGCTCTAGACCCAGGGGCATGCTCAGACCCAGGGGCATGCTCTAGACCCAGGGACATGCTCTAGACCCAGGGACATGCTCTAGACCCAGGGGCATGCTCTAGACCCAGGGACATGCTCTAGACCCAGGGGCATGCTCTAGACCCAGGGACATGCTCTAGACCCAGGGATATGCTCTAGACCCAGGGACATGCTCTAGACCCAGGGGCATGCTCTAGACCCAGGGACATGCTCTAGACCCAGGGACATGCTCTAGACCCAGGGACATGCTCTAGACCCAGGGACATGTTCTAGACCCAGGGACATGCTCTAGACCCAGGGGCATGCTCTAGACCCAGGGGCATGCTCTAGACCCAGTGACATGTTCTAGACCCAGAGGCATGCTCTAGACCCAGGGACATGTTC
>NC_060182.1:88041594-88074094 GCF_021184085.1 Oncorhynchus gorbuscha
AGAGAAGGAGAGAGGAGGGTGTTAATGAGGGGAAGGAGAGAAGGGGAGAAGGAGAGAGGAGGGTGTTAATGAGGGGAAGGAGAGAAGGAGAGATGTGAGTGTTAATGAAGGGAAGGAGAGAAGGAGAGAGGTGGGTGTTAATGAGGGGAAAGAGAGAAGAAGAGAGGTGGGTGTTAATGAGGGGAAGCAGAGAAGGAGAGAAGGAGAGAAGGAGAGAGGAGGGTGTTAATGAGGGGAAGGAGAGAAGGAGAGATGTGGGTGTTAATGAGGGGAAGGAGAGAGGGAGAGAGGAGGGTGTTAATGAGGGGAAGGAGAGAAGGAGAGAGGAGGGTGTTAATGAGGGGAAGGAGAGAAGGAGAGAAGGAGAGAGGAGGGTGTTAATGAGGGGAAGGAGAGAAGGAGAGATGTGGGTGTTAATGAGGGGAAGGAGAGAGGGAGAGAGGAGGGTGTTAATGAATGGAAGGAGAGAAGGAGAGAGGAGGGTGTTAATTAAGGGAAGGAGAGAAGGAGAGAGGAGGGTGTTAATGAATGGAAGGAGAGAAGGAGAGAGGAGGGTGTTAATTAAGGGAAGGAGAGAAGGAGAGAGGAGGGTGTTAATGAAGGGAAGGAGAGAAGGAGAGAGGAGGGTGTTAATGAATGGAAGGAGAGAAGGAGAGAGGAGGGTGTTAATTAAGGGAAGGAGAGAAGGAGAGAGGAGGGTGTTAATTAAGGGAAGGAGAGAAGGAGAGAGGAGGGTGTTAATGAAGGGAAGGAGAGAAGGAAAGAGGAGGGTGTTAATGAATGGAAGGAGAGAAGGAGAGAGGAGGGTGTTAATGAATGGAAGGAGAGAAGGAGAGAGGAGGGTGTTAATTAAGGGAAGGAGAGAAGGAGAGAGGAGGGTGTTAATGAAGGGAAGGAGAGAAGGAGAGAGGAGGGTGTTAATTAAGGGAAGGAGAGAAGGAGAGAGGAGGGTGTTAATGAATGGAAGGAGAGAAGGAGAGAGGAGGGTGTTAATGAGGGGAAGGAGAGAAGGAGAGAGGAAGGTGTTAATGAGGGGAAGGAGATAAGAAGAGAGGAGGGTGTTAATGAGGGGAAGGAGAGAAGGAGAGAGGAGGGTGTTAATGAGGAGAAGGAGAGAAGGAGAGAGGAGGGTGTTAATGAGGGGAAGGAGAGAAGGAGAGAGAAGGGTGTTAATGAGGGGAAGGAGAGAAGGAGAGAGCAGGGTGTTAATGAGGGAAGGGGATAAGAGAGGAGGGTGTTAATGAGTGGAAGGAGAGAAGGAGAGAGGAAGGTGTTCATGAAGGGAAGGAGAGAAGGAGAGAGGAGGGTGTTAATGAAGGGAAGGAGAGAAGGAGAGAAGGAGAGAGGAGGATGTTAATGAGGGGAAGGGGGTAAGGAGAGGAGGAAAAAGGTTCCAGTGTATTTTCTCTCTCTGTTTTTTGGGGGGGAAGGGGGTGGCGGGTGGCCTCTTGTATTATGCTCTTGACTCTCCTCTGGGAGGGCCTAAGAAGCTCTCTAGTCACACTGGACCTGAGGTGACACAGAGGGGTGGGAGAAAGAGAGGAGAGGCATGCCAAGAGGAAGGGGGAGAAGGGGAAGCTCAAGAGAGAAAGACGAGGGGGAGAGACGCAGGCCAAGATGAAGAAACAGCACACAGCACTCCTGGGGTAGAGCGAGAGCTAGGTGGGGGAAAGGGGGTACATGAAGGATGAGTAGAGAGAGAAAAAACATGTCAAAATGAGGGAAAGAGAGAGGGCATGGGGGGGGCAAGAGGAAGGCTCGTCATGCAAGAGGGCCTCTCTTTCTCAAGACTCTCTGTACCCCCAAGTTGTCCTCCCTTGCTCTCTATCCAACCTCTTCAACCTATCTTTCTCTCCCCCCCTCTTAGAAAATCCTTCTCCCTCCACCTATCCCCTTCTCTCTCTCTCTTCCCAGTGGAACAGGCTGGTCACACACAGAACTCCCTTCTCACATACATTACTGTCAAACAAAGACTCACCCTGCATGCGATTTCCACAAAATGTCTTGAATATCTGAAGAATTTCACGTTGTCCATGTTCATGGTATGGGCAGGCATAAGCTACGGACAACGAACACAATTGCATTATATCAATGGCAATTTGAATGCACAGAGATACCGTGATGAGATCCTGAGGCCCGTTGTCGTCCCATTCATCTGCTGTCATCTCCTCATGTTTCAGTATGATAATTCACAGCCCCATGTCACAAGGATCTGTACACAATTCCTGGAAGCTGAAACATGTCCCAGTTTTTCTATGGCCTGAATACTCACCAGACATGTCACCTATCGAGCAGGTTATGGATGCTCTGAATCAACGTGTACAACAGCGTTTTCCAGTTCACACCTTTATCCAGCAACTTCGCACAGCCACTGAAGAGGTGTGGGACAACAGGCCACAATCAACAGCCTGATCAACTCTATGTGAAGGACATGTGTCACACTGCACAAAGCAAATGGTGATCACACCAGATACTGACTGGTTTTCTGATCCACGCCACTCTGCCATTTTAAAAAGTATCTATGACCTATGACCTGTTGGTATCTGTATTTCCAGTCATGTGACATCCATAGTTTAGGGCTTGATGAATATTTAAATGGACTGATTTCTTCATATGAACTGTAACTCAGTAAAATCTTTGAAATTGTTGCATGTTGCGTTTATATTTTTGTTCAGTGTAAATCAGAGGGTAAGGTCTCTAATCAAGGCAATCAGGGCATGTAGCACACACACATAACATACAGGATCAGATGAGAGAGAGAGAGTTTGTGTGTGTGTGTGTGTGTGTGTGTGTGTGTGTGTGTGTGTGTGTGTGTGTGTGTGTGTGTGTGTGTGTGTGTGTGTGTGTGTGTGTGTGTGTGTGTGTGTGTGTGTGTGTGTGTGTGTGTGTGTGTGTGTGTGTGTGTGTGTGTGTGTGTGTGTGTGTGTGTGTGTGTGCGTGCGTGCGTGCGTGCGTGTGTGTAAGACACTGACGGAGGGAGATTGTGCTTTATCACCTATCTCCCAGTATAAAGAACTCACTAATTACACTGTTTGGATGCTAATGATTGTGTTTCATTAGTAGCCTGCTCTCCTGCTCTTAGCCCTCCTCACCCGCTTAAACAGATGAATATGCTGTAATTTCAATTATTTGAATTATGAAAATTGCTTTTTAAAAAGACGCAGTTCCGCCGAGGCGGGTATCATCAGTTTTCCACTGTGACATAATGTCAGTTTAATTTCTAGAATGGTTTTAATTGTGGGTGGCCCCGCTGAGCGTTAATCATTTAATTGTATTGTCTTTTTTTCTTACTAAACACATAGGCTTGTGTCCCAAATGATACCCTATTCAATTTATAGTGCACTACTTTAGACCAGGGTTGGTCAAAAGTAGTGCACTATATAGTGCCATTTCAAACTTACGCCCTCTCCCTCCTCGTCAGCACACATCACTCCAGCACCCCAGTCTAGCCAAGCTTTGACCATACACATCCCTCCACCACTCCAGTCTAGCCAAGCTTTGACCATACACATCCCTCCACCACTCCAGTCTAGCCAAGCTTTGACCATACACATCACTCCAGCACTCCAATCTAGCCAAACTTTGACCATACACATCACAGTCAGTTATCTTTATCTCAGGAGTTGATGAAGACAAGACAATGAAAGTTGGAAGGAGGATTCAGAAGTTTGAACGTGCTGATAGTCACCATGGTTTGGCCTACTGTTCTCCCTTTCACACCACAGGTATTTCTTATATATCGTTTTCTTTTCTCTTTCTCTTATCACAATTCAGAATTGGTCTGGGGCAGTCAAGGCAGAGACACGTTGGTGGGAACCGGTTTTTATTTACATTTACATTTTTATCACTGAACTGAAAACTGAACAGTAAACTTGGAAAAGAAAAATTGTGTAAAAAAAAGACAGAATTTCTTGATTGAGATTGATAACTTTTATAAATCTATCCGTTTTCCACGTTGATTCAACATCATCACATTTGTTTTGTTTTGTTGATGCAACCAGTATTTGCCCTGTGGGAGACAAAGGAGAGATAGAGGTGAAGGGCAGTGGTAGACCAATGTCATGTGAACAAAGGCCAGGGACACTGCTGTCCCCCTCTCTTATAGCATCAACGAGAGAGAGAGTGTAGGCAGGCCTACATGCGAGTGGACCGTGTCAGTTGGCAAAGATAGCTATATAAAACAATGTCATGAGATGAATGTAGAGCAGATATTGACAGAAGATTGAAAATATATAGAAAGAGTTGGTAGTTAGAGGAAGCTTTACCTTGTCAGTTACTGTAACTGGTTTATCCCTCTCTGATTGAATGGGTGAATGAGAATAAACCAAGAGCAAATTGTTAGACTTCAGTGTAGCTTTTGACATTATCGATCAGAATCTACTGGAGAAAAAAACGGATGTGTTATGGCTTTAAACCCCCTGCTATAATTTGGATAAAGAGTTTACTTGTCTAACAGAACACAGAGGATGTTCTATAATGGAAGCCTCTCCATCATAATCTAGGTCAGGCATTCTCCAGGGCAGCTGTCTAGGCCCATTACTTTTTTTCAATCTTTACTAATGACCTGCCACTGGCTCTGAGTAAACCCTGTGTATCTATCTATGCTGATGACTCAACATTATACACGCCAGCTACCACGGCACTTATCAAAGAGTTGCAGCCAGTTTCTAAATGGGTGGCAAGTAATAAGTTAGTCCTAAATATTTTTAAAACGTTAAGCATTGTATTTGGGACAAATAATTCACTAATCTCTAAATCTCAACTAAATATTGTAAGATGATAATGTGGAAATTGAGATGGTTGGGGAGACTAAACTGCTTGGAGTTACCCTGGATTGTAAACTGTCATGGTCAAAACATATTGATGCAAAAGTAGATACGATGGGGAGAGCTCTGTCCATAATAAAGCACTGCTCTGCCTTCTTAACAGCACTATCAACAAGGCAGGTCCTAGTTCTGTCACACCTGGACTACTGTCCAGTTGTGTGGTCAGCTGCCACAAAGGAGAGAGGAGGGGGAGGGAGAGGAGAGGAGAAGAGAAGAGAAGAGAAGAGAAGAGAGGAGAGAAGAGAGGAGAGGGAGAGGAGAGGAGAGGAGAGGAGAGGAGAGGGAGGAGAGGAGAGGAGGAGAGGAGAGGAGGAGGAGAGGGAGAGAGGAGAGGAGAGGAGAGGGGTGGAGAGAGGAGAGGAGAGAGAGAGAGGAGAGGGAGAGAGAGGAGAGGAGAGGAGAGGAGAGGAGAGGAGAGGAGAGGAGAGGAGAGGAGAGGAGAGGAGAGGAGAGGAGAGGAGAGGAGAGGAGAGGAGAGGAGAGGAGAGAACAAGGCTGCACGGCTGTCCCTTAAATATACAAAGAGAGCTAACATTAAACAGACAGCTCGGTGCATTCAACATGTCAAGACTTCTCACAAATACAAGAGGTGATGAAGTCAATATCTCCTCTACTTTGAGCCAGGAGAAATGGACAAGCATATTGAAACTACTAGCACACAGACAACAAGACATACCCCACAAGACATGCCACCAGAGTTCTCCTCACAGTCCCCAAGTCCAGAACAGACTATGGGAGGCGCACAGTACTACATAGAGCCATGACTACATGGAACTCTATTCCACATCAAGAAACTCATGCATGCAGTAAAATATGATAACAGATAAAAATTCACCTTAAGGAACAGTGGGGATTGTGAAGAGACACACACATAGGCACAGACTCGCATACAGACACATGATAACATACACACTATATACACGCACACAAGAACATTGTCATAGAGAATCTGAAGAAGATTGAAGATCGTTTGTCTGCTCCCCTCTACTGTACTGTACTCACCTTTCATCTACTGTACTCTATTGTACTCTACTGTACTTGCCTCTACTCTAGTCTACTGTACCCTACTCCTCTCTACTGTACTCGCCTCTACTATACTGTACTCTAGCGTACTCTACTCTAATCTACTCTACTTTACTCATCTCTTCTCTACTCTACTGTTCACTACTGTACTCTACTCTACTGTACTCATCTATTCTCTACTCTACTCTACTCTACAGTACTCTACCCTTCTCTAGTGTATTCGCCTCTACTCTATTGTACTCTAATGTCAACTGTACTCTACTTCACTGTACTCTTCTCTACTCTACTCAACTGTACTGTACTCTATTGTACTCTTCTCTACTGTACTCTTCTCTACTCACCTCCACTATACTGTACTGTACTCACCTCTCATCTACTCCACTGTACTCTACCCTTCTCTACTGTACTCGCTTCTACTCTACTGTACTAGACTGTACTCTACTGTACTAGACTGTACTCTACTCTACTGTACTCGCCTCTACTCTACTCTTCACTACTGTACTGTACTCTACTGTACTCGCCTCTACTCTACTCTTCACTACTGTACTGAACTCTACTGTAATGTACTCTACTGAAGTCTACTGTACTCACCTATACTCACCTCTACTACACTCTACTGGACTCTACTGTACTCACCTATACTGTACTCACCTATACTCACCTCTACTCTACTCTGCTGTACTCTACTGTACTCACCTCTACTGTAATGGACTCTTCTCCACTGTACGCTACTTTACTGTACTCTACTCTACCCACCTCTACTCTACTCACCTCTTCTCTTCTCTTCTCTTCTCTTCTCTTCTCTACTCTACTCTACTCTACTCACCTCTACTCTAATCTTCTCTTCTCTACTCTACTCTACTCACCTCTACTCTAATCTTCTCTACTCTACTCTTCTCTTCTCTACTCACCTCTACTCTACTCACCACTTCTTTTCTCTACTCTACCCTACTCTACTCACCTCTACTGTACTCACCTCTACTCTACTGTACTCTACTCTACTGTACTCACCTCTACTCTACTCTACTGTAGTCTACTCTATTGTACTCTTCTCTACTGTACCCTACTCTACTCTATTGTACTCACCCCTACTCTGTTGTACTATGCTCTACTGTACCCTACTCTACTCACCTCTACTGTACTCTTCTCTACTCTACTTTACTCACATCTACTCTGCTGTACTCTACTCTACTCACCTCTACTCTACTGTACTGTGCTCACCTCTACTCTACTGTACTGTACTCTAATATTTTCTACTGTACTCTACTCTTCTCTACTGTACTCACCTCTACTGTACTCTACTCACCTCTACTCTACTGTACTCACCTCTACTCTACTATACTCTACTCTAGTGTACTCACCACTACTCTACTGTACTCTACTCTACTGTACTCACATCTACTCTACAGTACTCACCTCTTCTACTGTACTCTACTCCACCGTACTCTACTGTACTCACCTCTACTCTACTGTACTCTAATGTACTAACTTATTTTCTACTGTACTCTACTCTACTATACTCGCCTCTAATCTACTGTACTCTAATCTTCTCACCTCTACTCTACTGTACTCACCTCTACTCTATTGTACTCTTCTCTACTGTACTCAACTCTACTCTACTGTACTCACCCCTACTCTGCTGTACTATGCTCTACTGTACTGTAACCTACTCTACTCTATTGTACTCACCCCTACTCTGCTGTACTATGCTCTACTGCACCCTACTCTACTCACCTCTACTGTACTCTTCTCTACTCTGCTGTACTCACATCTACTCTGCTGTACTGTGCTCACCTCTACTCTACTGTACTGTACTCACCTCTACTCTACTGTACTGTACTCTAATCTTTTCTACTGTACTCTACTCTTCTCTACTGTACTCACCTCTACTGTACTCTAATGTACTCTACTGTACTGTACTCACCTCTACTCTACTCACCTCTACTCTACTGTACTCACCTCAACTCTACTCTACTGTACTCTACTCTACTGTACTCACCTCTACTCTACTACTGTACTCACCTCTACTCTACTCACCTCTACTCTACTGTACTGTACTCTAATATTTTCTACTCTAATCTTCTCTACTGTACTACTGTACTCTAATGTACTCTACTGTACTGTACTCACTCTACTCACCTCTACTCTACTGTACTCTACTCTACTCTACTGTACTCTACTCTACTCTAGTGTACTCACCTACTCTACTGTACTCTACTGTACTCTACTCGACTCGACTCGACTCGACGGTACTGTAACCTACTCCACTCTACTCTACTGTACTCACCTCTTCTACTGTACTCTACTCCACTGTACTCTACTATACTCACCTCTACTCTACTGTACTCTAATGTACTCACTTATTTTCTACTGTACTCTACTATACTCACCTCTAATCTACTGTACTCACCTCTAGTCTACTGTACTCTGCTCTACTGTACTGTACTCTACTGTACTGTACTCTACTCTACTCCTCTCTACTCTAATGTACTCACCTCTAGTCTACTGTACTCTGCTCTACTGTACTGTACTCTACTGTACTGTACTCTACTCTACTCCTCTCTACTCTAATGTACTTACCTCTACTCTACTGTACTCTTCTCTACTCTACTGTACTTTACTCACCTCTACTTTACTGTACTCTACTCTACTGTACTGTGCTCTACTCTACTGTACTGTACTCTACTCTACTGTACTCACCTCTACTCTACTGTACTCGACTCTACTGTTCTCATCTACTCTGCTGTACTCTGCTCTTTCTGTACTCACCTCTTCTACTGTACTCTACTCTACTTTACTCACCTCTACTGTACTGTACTGTACTGTACTGTACTGTACTGTACTGTACTGTAACCTACTCTACTCTACTACTACTCTACTCTATGTACTCACCTCTACTCTAATGTACTCTACTGTACTCACTTCTTTTCTACTGTACTCTACTGTACTCTACTGTACTACCTCTACTCTCTACACTACTCTACTGTACTCTACTGTACTCACTTCTTTTCTACTGCACTGTACTCTACTGGACTCTACTGTACTGTACTCACCTCTACTGTACTGTACTCACCTCTACTCTACTCACCTCTACTCTACCTACTACTCTACTGTACTCTACTCTACTCTACTGTGCTCTACTACTGTGCTCTACTCTACCTCTACTTGTACTGTACTCTTCTCTACTCTACTCTAATCACCTCTACTCTACTGTACTCACTTCTTCTCTACTGTACTCTACTCTACTGTTCTACTCTACTGTACTGCTCTACTCTACTACTCTACTGTACTCACCTCTACTCTACTGTACTGTACTGTAACCTACTCTACTCTACTGTACTCACCTTTTCTACTCTACTACCGTACTCAACCGTTCAACTCTCAACTCTAAGGTACACTCTACTGTACTCTACTGTATTCACTTTCTACTGCACTCTACTGTACTGGACTCTACTCTACTGTACTCACCTCTACTCTACTGTACTCTAATGTACTCACTTATTTTCTACTGTACTCTACTATACTTGCCTCTAATCTACTGTACTCTAACTTCTCACCTCTTCTACTGTACTCACCTCTACTCTATTGTACTCTTCTCTACTGTACTCAACTCTACTCTACTGTACTGTAACCTACTCTACTCTACTCTACTCACCTCTAATCTACTGTATTCACCTCTAGTCTACTGTACTCTGCTCTACTGTACTGTACTCTACTCTACTACTCTACTCATGTACTCACCTCTACCCTCTACTCTTCTCTACTCTACTGTACTACTGTACTCACCTCTACTTTACTACTGTACTGTGTACTACTCACCTCTACTGACTCTTCTCTACTGTACTGTACTACTCTACTACTACTCTACTCTACTGTACTCACCTCTTCTCTACTGTACTCTACTGTTCTCACCTCTACTCTACTGCACTGTAACCTACACTACTGTACTACTGTTCACCTCTACTCTGCTGTACTCTGCTCTTCTGTACTCACCTCTTCTACTGTACTCTACTCTACTTTACTCACCTCTACTGTACTGTACTGTACTCTACTCTACTGTACTACTCTACTCTACTCACCTCTACTCTCTACTGTACTCTACTGTACTCTACTCTACTACTGCTCTACTCACCTCTACTCTACTCTACTCACTCTACTCTACTCTACTCACCTCTACTCTACTCTACTCTACTGTACTCTACTGTACTCACCTCTACTCTACTGTACTCTACTATACTCTACTGTACTCACCTCTACTCTACTCCACCCTGTACTCTACTCTATTGTATCTCTACTGTACTCTACTCTACTGTACTGTAACCTGCTCTACTCTATTGTACTCACCCCTACTCTGCTGTACTGCTCTACGGTACCTACTCTACTCACCTCTACTGTACTCTTCTCTACTCTACTGTACTGTCTACTCTGCTGTATTCTACTCTACTCACCTCTACTCTACTGTGTACTCTACTCTACTGTAATCACCTCTACTCTACTGTACTCTACTGTACTCTACTCCACTGTACTCTACTCAACTGTACTACTTATTTTCTACTGTACTCACCTCTACTCTACTGTACTCACCTCTACTCTACTACTCACCTCTACTCTACTACTCACCTCTACTATACTCTCTACTCTACTCTACAGTACTCTACTCTACTGTACTCACTCTACTACTACTGTACTCTACTATACTCACCTCTACTACTGTACTCTACTGTACTGTACTGTACTATACTGTACTCTACTGTACTCACCTCTACTGTACTCTTCTCTATTGAACTGTACTCTACTGTACTCACCTCTACTCTATTGTACTCTTCTCTACTGTAACCTACTCTACTCTACTCACCTCTACTCTAATGTACTCACCTCTACTCTACTGTACTATTCTCTACTCTACTGTACATTACTCTACTCTACTATACTCTACTCTACTCTATTGTACTCTTCTCTACTGTACTCTACTCTACTCTACTCTACTCTACTCTACTCTACTCACCTCTACTCTACTCTACTGTAGTGTACTCACCTCTACTCTACTGTACTCTACTGTTCTCTACTGTTCTCTACTCTACTCTACTGTTCTCTACTGTACTCTACTCTACTGTACTCACCTCTACTGTACTCTACTGTACTCACCTCTACTCTACTGTACATTACTCTACTCTACTCTACTGTACATTACTCTACTCTACTGTACTCTACTCTACTCACTCTACTCTACTGTAGTGTACTCACCTCTACTCTACTGTACTCTAACTGTTCTCTACTGTTCTGTACTCTACTCTACTGTTCTCTACTGTACTCTACTCTACTGTTCTCTACTGTTCTCTACTCTACTCTACTGTACTGTACTACTCTACTCTACTGTACTCACCTCTACTGTACTACTGTACTCATCTCTACTGTACTCTACTGTACTCTACTCTACTGTACTCTACTGTACTCACCTCTACTCTACTGTACTGTACTCACCTCTACTCTACTACTGACTCTACTCTACTGTACTGTACTCACCTCTAATCTACTGTATTCTACTCTACTGTAGTCTACTCTACTCTACTCTTCTCTAGTACTCTACTGTATTCTGCTCTACTGTCACCTCTACTCTACTGTACTCACTGTACTCTACTGTACTCACCTCTACTCTACTTTTGTACTCTACTCACCTCTACTGTACTCTACTGTCACCTCTACTCCACTGTATTCTACTCTACTGTACTCACCTTTACTCTACTGTAGTCACCTCTACTACTGTACACTACTCTTCTCTACTGTACTCCCACTCTACTTTCACCTCTACTGGAACTCTACTTCTCTACTGGACTCTACTGTACTCACCTTTACTCTACTGTAATCCCTACTGTACACCCCACTCTACACCTCTTCTCTACTGTACTCTAACTGTTTTCTACTGATGCCTCTTCTCACCTCTATTCTACTGTTAACCTCTCCTCTGCTGACTGTACTGTACTCTACTGTACTGTACTCTACTGTCATACTGTACTCTGCCCCACTGTACTCTACTGTACTGTATACTCACCTCTACTCTACTCTACTCACCTCTCCTCTCCTCTACTGTTCTCTGCTCTACTGTACTCTACTGTACTGTACTCTACTCTTTTCACCTCTACTCTACTGTACTCTACTCACCTCTCCTCTACTGTTCTCTGCTCTACTGTACTGTACTCTACTCTACTGTACTCTACTCTACTCTACTCTACTCTACTCTACTCTACTCTACTCTACTCTACTCTACTCTACTCACCTCTCCTCTCCTCTCCTCTCCTCTCCTCTCCTCTCCTCTCCTCTACTCACTTCTCCTCTACTGTTCTCTGCTCTACTGTACTCTACTGTACTCTACTCACCTCTCCTCTACTGTTCTCTACTCTAATGTACTCACCTCTACTCTACTGTACTCTACTCTACTCTACTGTACTCTACTCTACTGTACTCTAATGTTCACCTCTACTCTACTGTGCTACTTACTCACCTCTACTGTTCTCTACTCTAATGTACTCACCTCTACTCTACTGTACTCTACTCTACTCTACTGTACTCTACTGTACTGTACTCTACTCTACTCCTCTCTACTCTAATGTACTCACCTCTAGTCTACTGTACTCTGCTCTACTGTACTGTACTCTACTGTACTGTACTCTACTCTACTCCTCTCTACTCTAATGTACTTCTCTACTCTACTGTACTCTACTACTGTACTTTACTCACCTCTACTTTACTGTACTCTACTACTACTGTGTACTCTACTGTACTCAACTCTACTCTACTGTACTCACCTCTACTCTACTCGACTCAACTCTACTGTTCTCACCTCTACTCTGCTGTACTCTGCTCTTCTGTACTCACCTCTTCTACTGTACTCTACTCTACTTTACTCACCTCTACTGTACTGTACTGTACTGTACTGTAACCTACTCTACTCTACTGTACTCACTTCTACTCTACGGTACTCACCTCTACTCTAATGTACTCTACTGTACTCACTTCTTTTCTACTGTACTCTACTGTACTCTACCGTACTCACCTCTACTCTACGGTACACTACTCTACTGTACTCTACTGTACTCACTTCTTTTCTACTGCACTGTACTCTACTGGACTCTACTGTACTGTACTCACCTCTACTGTACTGTACTCACCTCTACTCTACTCACCTCTACTCTACTCTACTGTACTCTACTGTACTCACCTCTACTCTACTCTACTGTGCTCTACTGTACTGTGCTCTACTGTACTCACCTCTACTTGACTCTTCTCTACTGTACTCTTCTCTACTCTACTCTAATCACCTCTACTCTACTGTACTCACTTCTTCTCTACTGTACTCTACTCTACTGTTCTCACCTCTACTCTACTGTACTGTGCTCTACTCTACTGTACTCTACTCTACTGTACTCTAATGTACTCACCTCTACTCTACTGTACTGTACTGTAACCTACTCTACTCTACTGTACTCACTTCTTTTCTACTGTACTCTACTGTACTCTACCGTACTCAACCGTACTCAACTCTCAACTCTAAGGTACACTACTCTACTGTACTCTACTGTATTCACTTCTTTTCTACTGCACTCTACTCTACTGGACTCTACTCTACTGTACTCACCTCTACTCTACTGTACTCTAATGTACTCACTTATTTTCTACTGTACTCTACTATACTTGCCTCTAATCTACTGTACTCTAATCTTCTCACCTCTACTCTACTGTACTCACCTCTACTCTATTGTACTCTTCTCTACTGTACTCAACTCTACTCTACTGTACTGTAACCTACTCTACTCTACTCTACTCACCTCTAATCTACTGTATTCACCTCTAGTCTACTGTACTGTACTACTGTACTCTACTCTACTGACCTCTACTCTAATGTACTCACCTCTACCCTACTGTACTCTTCTCTACTCTACTACTACTGTACTCACCTCTACTACTGTACTCTACTCTACTGTACTGTGCTCTACTCTACTCACCTCTACTTGACTCTTCTCTACTGTACTCTACTCTACTCTACTCACCTCTACTCTACTGTACTCACCTCTTCTCTACTGTACTCTACTGTTCTCACTCTACTCTACTGCACTGTAACCTACACTACTGTACTCACCTCTACTCTGCTGTACTCTCACCTCTTCTACTGTACTCTACTCTACTTTACTCTACTGTACTGTACTGTACTGTAACCTACTCTACTCTACTCTACTGTACTCACTTCTACTCTACGGTACTCACCTCTACTGTACTCTACTGTACTCACTTATTTTCTACTGTACTCTACTCTACTGGACTCTACTCTACTGTACTCACCTCTACTCTACTCTACTCACCTCTACTCTACTCTACTCACCTCTACTCTACTCTACTCTACTGTACTCTACTGTACTCACCTCTACTCTACTGTACTCTACTATACTCTACTGTACTCACCTCTACTCTACTCCACCCTGCTTTACTCTACTCTATTGTACTCTTCTCTACTGTACTCTACTCTACTACTGTAACCTGCTCTACTCTATTGTACTCACCCCTACTCTGCTGTACTATGCTCTACGGTACCCTACTCTACTCACCTCTACTGTACTCTTCTCTACTCTACTGTACTCACGTCTACTCTGCTGTATTCTACTCTACTCACCTCTACTCTACTGTGCTCACCTCTACTCTACTCTACTGTAATCACCTCTACTCTACTGTATTCACGTCTTCTACTGTACTCTACTCCACTGTACTCTCCTCTACTCAACTGTACTCACTTATTTTCTACTGTACTCACCTCTACTCTACTGTACTCACCTCTACTCTACTGTACTCACCTCTACTCTACTCTACTCACTCTACTATACTCTACTCACCTCTACTCTACTCTACAGTACTCTACTCTACTGTACTCACGTCTCTACTGTACTGTACTCACTCTACTCTACTATACTCACCTCTACTCTACTGTACTCTACTGTACTGTACTATACTGTACTCTACTGTACCTACTCTACTCACCTCTACTGTACTCTTCTCTATTGAACTGTACTCTACTGTACTCACCTCTACTCTATTGTACTCTTCTCTACTGTAACCTACTCTACTCTACTCACCTCTACTCTAATGTACTCACCTCTACTCTACTGTACTCTGTACATTACTCTACTCTACTCTACTATACTCTACTCTACTCTACTGTACTCTTCTCTACTGTAACCTACTCTACTCTACTCTACTCTACTCTACTCTACTCTACTCTACCTCTACTCTACTGTACTCTCACCTCTACTCTACTGTACTCTACTGTTCTCTACTGTTCTCTACTCTACTCTACTGTACTCTACTGTACTCTACTCTACTGTACTCTACTGTACTCTACTGTACTCACTCTACTCTACTGTACATTACTGTACTCTACTGTACTTACTCTACTCTACTGTACTCACTATACTCTACTCTACTCTACTCACCTCTACTCTACTGTAGTGTACTCACCTCTACTCTACTGTACTCTACTCTACTGTTCTCTACTGTTCTCTACTCTACTCTACTGTTCTCTACTGTACTCTACTCTACTCTACTGTACTCACCTCTACTGTACTCTACTGTCTCACTCTACTGTACTCTACTGTACTCTACTGTACTCACTCTACTCTACTGTACTCACCTCTACTCTACTGTACTGTACTCACCTCTACTCTACTGTACTGACCTCTACTCTACTCTACTGTACTCACCTCTAATCTACTGTATCTCTACTCTACTGTAGTCTACTCTACTCTACTCTTCTCTACTCTGTATTCTGCTCTACTACTACCTCTACTCTACTGTACTCATCTCTACTCTACTGTACTCACCTCTACTCTACTCTTTTGTACTCACCTCTACTCACCTCTACTGTACTCTACTGTACTCTCTCACCTCTACTACTGTATTCTACTCTACTGTACTCACCTTTACTCTACTGTAGTCACCTCTACTCTACTGTACACTACTCTTCTCTACTGTACTCTACTGTACTCTACTCTACTGTGCTCACCTCTACTCTACTCTACTGTAATCACCTCTACTCTACTGTATTCACGTCTTCTACTGTACTCTACTCCACTGTACTCTCCTCTACTCAACTGTACTCACTTATTTTCTACTGTACTCAGCTCTAATCTACTGTACTCACCCCTACTCTGCTGTACTATGCTCTACTGTACTGTAACCTACTCTACTCTATTGTACTCACCCCTACTCTGCTTTACTATGCTCTACTGCACCCTACTCTACTCACCTCTACTGTACTCTTCTCTACTCTGCTGTACTCACATCTACTCTGCTGTACTCTACTCTACTCTGCTGTACTCTACTGTACTGTGCTCACCTCTACTCTACTGTACTGTACTCACCTCTACTCTACTGTACTCTAATCTTTTCTACTCTTCTCTACTGTACTCACCTCTACTGTACTCTAATATACTCTACTGTACTGTACTCACCTCTACTCTACTCACCTCTACTCTACTGTACTGTACTCTAATATTTTCTACTGTACTCTAATCTTCTCTACTGTACTCACCTCTACTGTACTCTAATGTACTCTACTGTACTGTACTCACCTCTACTCACCTCTACTCTACTGTACTCACCTCTACTCTACTGTACTCACCTCTACTCTACTGTACTCTACTCTACTCTACTGTACTCTACTCTACTCTAGTGTACTCACCACTACTCTACTGTACTCTGTCTACTCTACTGTTACTCTACTCTACTGTACTGTACTCACCTCTTCTACTGTACTCTACTCCACTGTACTCTCACCTCTACTCTACTGTACTCTAATGTACTCACTATTTTCTACTGTACTCTACTATACTCACCTCTAATCTACTGTACTCACCTCTGTCTACTGTACTCTGCTCTACTGTACTGTACTCTACTGTACTGTACTCTACTCTACTCCTCTCTACTCTAATGTACTCACCTCTAGTCTACTGTACTCTGCTCTACTGTACTGTACTCTACTGTACTGTACTCTACTCTACTCCTCTCTACTCTAATGTACTTACCTCTACTCTACTGTACTCTTCTCTACTCTACTGTACTTTACTCACCTCTACTTTACTGTACTCTACTCTACTGTACTGTGCTCTACTCTACTGTACTGTGCTCTACTCTACTCTACTGTACTCACCTCTACTCTACTCTACTGTACTCTACTGTACTCACCTCTACTCTACTGTACTCACCTCTACTCTACTCTACTGTTCTCACCTCTACTCTGCTGTACTCTGCTCTTCTGTACTCACCTCTTCTACTGTACTCTACTACTACTCACCTCTACTGTACTGTACTGTACTGTACTGTACTGTACTGTACTGTACTGTAACCTACTCTACTCTACTGTACTCACTCTACTCTGTACTCACCTCTACTCTAATGTACTCTACTGTACTCACTTCTTTTCTACTGTACTCTACTGTACTCTACCGTACTCACCTCTACTCTCGGTACTACTCTACTGTACTCTACTGTACTCACTTCTTTTCTACTGCACTGTACTCTACTGGACTCTACTGTACTGTACTCACCTCTACTGTACTGTACTCACCTCTACTCTACTCACCTCTACTCTACTCTACTCTACTGTACTCTACTGTACTCACCTCTACTCTACTCTACTGTGCTCTACTGTACTGTGCTCTCTACTGTACTCACCTCTCTTGACTCTTCTCTACTGTACTCTTCTCTACTCTACTCTAATCACCTCTACTCTACTGTACTCACTTCTTCTCTACTGTACTCTACTCTACTGTTCTCACCTCTACTCTACTGTACTGTGCTCTACTCTCTGTACTCTACTCTACTGTACTCTAATGTACTCACCTCTACTCTACTGTACTGTACTGTAACCTACTCTACTCTACTGTACTCACTTCTTTTCTACTGTACTCTACTGTACTCTACCGTACTCAACCGTACTCAACTCTCAACTCTAAGGTACACTACTCTACTGTACTCTACTGTATTCACTTCTTTTCTACTGCACTCTACTCTACTGGACTCTACTCTACTGTACTCACCTCTACTCTACTGTACTCTAATGTACTCACTTATTTTCTACTGTACTCTACTATACTTGCCTCTAATCTACTGTACTCTAATCTTCTCACCTCTACTCTACTGTACTCACCTCTACTCTATTGTACTCTTCTCTACTGTACTCAACTCTACTCTACTGTACTGTAACCTACTCTACTCTACTCTACTCACCTCTAATCTACTGTATTCACCTCTAGTCTACTGTACTCTGCTCTACTGTACTCTACTGTACTCTACTCTACTGACCTCTACTCTAATGTACTCACCTCTACCCTACTGTACTCTTCTCTACTCTACTGTACTTTACTGTACTCACCTCTACTTTACTGTACTCTACTCTACTGTACTGTGCTCTACTCTACTCACCTCTACTTGACTCTTCTCTACTGTACTCTACTCTACTCTACTCACCTCTACTCTACTGTACTCACCTCTTCTCTACTGTACTCTACTGTTCTCACCTCTACTCTACTGCACTGTAACCTACACTACTGTACTCACCTCTACTCTGCTGTACTCTGCTCTTCAGTACTCACCTCTTCTACTGTACTCTACTCTACTTTACTCACCTCTACTGTACTGTACTGTACTGTAACCTACTCTACTCTACTCTACTGTACTCACTTCTACTCTACGGTACTCACCTCTACTCTAATGTACTCTACTGTACTCACTTATTTTCTACTGTACTCTACTCTACTGTACTCTACTCTACTGTACTCACCTCTACTCTACTCTACTCACCTCTACTCTACTCTACTCACCTCTACTCTACTCTACTCTACTACTCTACTGTACTCACCTCTACTCTACTGTACTCTACTATACTCTACTGTACTCACCTCTACTCTACTCCACCCTGCTTTACTCTACTCTATTGTACTCTTCTCTACTGTACTCTACTCTACTGTACTGTAACCTGCTCTACTCTATTGTACTCACCCCTACTCTGCTGTACTATGCTCTACTGTACCCTACTCTACTCACCTCTACTGTACTCTTCTCTACTCTACTGTACTCACGTCTACTCTGCTGTATTCTACTCTACTCACCTCTACTCTACTGTGCTCACCTCTACTCTACTGTATTCACGTCTTCTACTGTACTCTACTCCACTGTACTCTCCTCTACTCAACTGTACTCACTTATTTTCTACTGTACTCACCTCTACTCTACTGTACTCACCTCTACTCTACTGTACTCACCTCTACTCTACTCTACTCACCTCTACTCTACTCTACAGTACTCTACTCTACTGTACTCACGTCTACTATACTGTACTGTACTCTACTCTTCTCTACTATACTCACCTCTACTCTACTGTACTCTACTGTACTGTACTGTACTATACTGTACTCTACTGTACCCTACTCTACTCACCTCTACTGTACTCTTCTGAACTGTACTCACCTCTACTATTGAACTGTACTCTAATGTACTCTATTGTACTCTCTACTGTACTATTCTCTCACCTCTACTGTAATGTACTCTACTCTACTCTACTGTACTATTCTCTACTCTACTGTACATTTCTCTACTCTAACTCTACTCTACTCTATTGTACTCTACTGTAACTCTACTCTACTCTACTCTACTCTACTCTACTACTCTACTCTACTCTACTGTAGTGTACTCACTGTAGTGTCTCACTACTCTACTGTACTCTACTGTTCTCTACTGTTCTCTACTCTACTCTACTGTTCTCTACTGTACTCTACTCTACTCTACTCTACTGTACTCACCTCTACTGTACTCTACTGTACTCACCTCTACTCTACTGTACATTACTCTACTGTACATTACTCTACTCTACTCTACTCTACTATACTCTACTCTACTCTACTCACCTCTACTCTACTGTAGTGTACTCACTCTACTCTACTGTACTCTACTCTACTGTTCTCTACTGTTCTCTACTCTACTCTACTGTTCTCTACTGTACTCTACTCTACTGTACTCACCTCTACTGTACTCTACTGTACTCATCTCTACTGTACTCTACTGTACTCTACTCTACTGTACTCTACTGTACTCTACTGTACTCACCTCTACTCTACTGTACTCACCTCTACTCTACTGTACTGTACTCACCTCTACTCTACTGTACTGACCTCTACTCTACTGTACTGTACTCACCTCTAATCTACTGTATTCTACTCTACTGTAGTCTACTCTACTCTACTCTTCTCTACAGTACTCTACTGTATTCTGCTCTACTGTACTCACCTCTACTCTACTGTACTCATCTCTACTCTACTGTACTCACCTCTACTCTACTCTTTTGTACTCACCTCTACTCACCTCTACTGTACTCTACTGTACTCTTCTCACCTCTACTCCACTGTATTCTACTCTACTGTACTCACCTTTACTCTACTGTAGTCACCTCTACTCTACTGTACACTACTCTTCTCTACTGTACTCTACTGTACTCTACTCTACTGTACTCACCTCTACTGTACTCTACTCTACTCTTCTCTACTGTACTCTACTGTACTCTACTCTACTGTACTCACCTTTACTCTACTGTAGTCACCTCTACTCTACTGTACACTACTCTACTGTACTCTACACTACTCTTCTCTACTGTACTCTACTGTACTGTACTCTACTGTACTCACCTCTACTCTACTGTACTCGCCTCTTCTCACCTCTATTCTACTGTACTCTACTCTTTTGCACTCACCTCTCCTCTGCTGTACTCTGCTCTACTGTACTCTACTGTACTGTACTCTACTGTACTCCAGTCACCTCTCCTCTACTGTACTCTGCCCCACTGTACTCTACTGTACTGTACTCTACTCACCTCTACTCTACTCTACTCACCTCTCCTCTCCTCTACTGTTCTCTGCTCTACTGTACTCTACTGTACTGTACTCTACTCTTTTCACCTCTACTCTACTGTACTCTACTCACCTCTCCTCTACTGTTCTCTGCTCTACTGTACTGTACTCTACTCTACTGTACTCTACTCTACTCTACTCTACTCTACTCTACTCTACTCTACTCTACTCTACTCTCCTCACCTCTCCTCTCCTCTCCTCTCTCCTCCTCCTCTCCTCTCCTCCTCCTCTCCTCTCCTCTCCTACTCACTTCTCTCTACTGTTCTCTGCTCTACTGTCCTCTCCTCTACTCACCTCTCCTCTACTGTTCTCTGCTCACCTCTACTCTACTGTACTCTACTACTACTACTGTACTCACCTCTCCTCTACTGTTCTCTACTGTCTAATCTACTCACCTCTACTGTTCTCTACTGTACTCTACTCTACTGTACTCTACTCCTCTACTGTTCTCTACTCTACTGTACTCACCTCTACTCTAATGTACTCACCTCTACTCTACTGTGCTCTACTCTACTCACCTCTACTCAACTCTACTGTACTCTACTCTACTCATCTCTACTGTACTCTTCTCTACTCTACTGGACTCTACTGTACTCACCTCTACTCCATTGTACTCTACTCTACTGTACTCACCTCTACTCACCTCTATTCTACTGTACTCTACTCTACTGTACTCTACTGTACTCTTCTCACATCTACTCTACTGTATTCTACTCAACTCTACTCTTCTCTACAGTACTCTACTGTATTCTGCTCTACTGTACTCACCTCTACTCTACTCACCTCTACTCTACTCACCTCTACTCTACTCACCTCTACTCTACTGTACTGTACTGTACTGTACTCGAAATTGAGTTAATGTCATTTTTGCTACATGCTTAATCATGTGGACAAGTATCCTGCCTCTATTTCATTGTGTTTTTGGAAAAATGGGGGTCATGTTAGCAGTAACTGCATAAAGTTACTGTGAAACAAAGGTAAATAAAATTAATTTTTCACATTTCCACGCTATGAGCAGTTATTGCCTTTTTGCTTGGTTTGGCAGTACTGTACTCTACACTTTTCTACTCTTCTCTACTGTACTGTACTCTACTTGCCCCTACTCTACTGTACTGTACTCTACTTGCCCCTTCTCTACTGTACTGTACTCTACTTGCCCCTACTCTACTCTTCTCTACTGTACTGTACTCTACTTGCCCCTACTCTACTCTTCTCTACTGTACTGTACTCTACTTGCCCCTACTCTACTCTTCTCTACTCTACTGTACTCTACTGTACTGTACTCTACTTGCCCCTTCTCTACTGTACTGTACTCTACTTGCCCCTAATCTACTCTTCTCTACTGTACTGTACTCTACTCGCCCCTACTCTACTCTTCTCTACTCTACTGTACTCTACTTGCCCCTACTCTACTCGCCTCTACTGTACTCACCTTTACTCTACTCGCCTCTACTGTAGTCACCCCTACTCTACTGTACTCGCACCTACTCTACTCAAACTCTACTGTACTCACCTTTACTCTACTCAAACTCTACTGTACTCTTACTCGCCTCTCAGTGACAGCCTTGAGCAGCTCTCTATCTGTCTCTTGCCCCGTTTCTACCTGGTTCTAACTTGTGTCCTGATCTTGTCCACATTCTGATTGTCTACACCTGTTTAAAAATGTGGGCACAATCAAAACACACATTGTGATCAGATAATCCTGCCCACCTCCAGAGGTAGTCCGACACCATTGTGTCTGTATATTTGTAGAGAGATCCGGACAGAGAAATCATTCAAATCGTCATTATTCCTCCCTCTAAAATAATTGACAGGTGGCGCCAATTGACTGATTACATCAATATGTGTCTTACAATGTATCAATTATTATTATTTTGAAAGAATTACTGTGAAACAATTTGTGTAAAGGAAGATACCAGGAAATGTGGACACAATGCAGACACCGTGGACAGATAACAGACACATTTTGATACCATGTGTAGACACTTTCCTGGAAATCAGGTCACAATCAGAACGTAGACAAGATCAGGACGAAGGACGAATGTTACCGCCAGGTTTAAATGGAGCCTCTCTCTCTCCTCTCCTTCAAGAGAGACAGGAGGTGGGAGGGGGGCGGGGGTCAAGTGTACCCCTCAAACAAACATGAAAAAAGAGGTTCAGCTAAGATGGATACCCATGCAGAGCACCTTGCCAAACCTTTTAACCACTGCTACTTTTCTTAACCACAGGTCATCAAGAGAGACAGGCAGAAAAGAGGGAGGGGAGAGAGTGAGTGAAAAGAAAGCGAGGCATGGAAAGAAGTGAGTAAAAATAAATGGACAGAAAGCTGTGGATGCAGGGAATGGATTTGGAGAGGACTTGGCCTTGGTGAGTTTAGATTACAGGACTCCGTAAGAGACACTCCATCTCTATCTGAGCAATAGATTATTCTCCCCGTATCTGACCCACAGCCATTCACTTGACATGGGGGAACAAGGCCTTTTAGGCTGCTGCTGCTACATAACAGAACATACAAACAGAGGCCTGTATAATGCAGACAAGACCCTGAAGATACTGAACTAAATGCATATACAAATGACTCTACGAGCCATAAACTTTCGTCAGACAGGATGCTGCTCATTCTGCCACATACATTGTTATCAGGGCAGATGTCTCAGGAGACGGAGACAGTCAGAGACAACAGGGGCTGGGAGACATGAGACGATAATGAATGACAGAGTCTGGAGACAGAGATCGATAGAGACTGAGATGTAGTGAGGGGGAAGTGAGAAAGAGGGTATAAGAGCTGGAGACCTTGAAGGAAATCAGTTCCTATGCAAGTATACCACCTGCTGGTAGAAAAGTGAAGCAACAGTCTGCAAATATATATATGCCGCCCCCCCCCCCAAAAAAAAAAAACATTTCCCTCAAATAAATATAAATCAAAAATATTTCTCAATAAGATGCATATAGACATGGAATGATCATGATAGCCAAAACGGAGCATTTACAATCCTGTGTTGCAATCTATAAATATTCCTGACCAACATATAGCATGAACCCTCATATACAGGAATCTATTAACATAACCATAACTACATACAGAACCTCACAATCATCTGATACTTTCATTTCCATTCATTGTATATCAAGATCAGAAAGACATGGGTTGGGCTGAAGTAGGAGGGCATGAGAGGGAGATGGAGGAGGGGAGGAGAGGGGGATGGAGGATGGGAGGAGAGGGGGGATGGAGGATGGGAGGAGGGAAGGAGAGGGGGATGGAGGAGGGGAGGAGAGGGGGTGGAGGATGGGAGGAGAGGGGGATGGAGGATGGGAGGAGGGAAGGAGAGGGGGATGGAGGATGGGAGGAGGGAAGGAGAGGGGATGGAGGATGGGATGGGGAGGGAAGGAGAGGGGGATGGAGGAGGGGAGGAGGGGAGGAGAGGGGGATGGAGGATGGGGGAGGAGAGGGGATGGAGGATGGGAGGAGGGAAGGAGAGGGGGATGGAGGGAGGGGGGAGGAGGGGAGGAGGGAAGGAGAGGGGGATGGGAGGAGGGGAGGGGAGAGGGGGATGGAGGAGGGGAGGAGAGGGGGATGGAGGATGGGAGGAGGGAAGGAGAGGGGGATGGAGGAGGGGAGGGAGGGGGGAGGAGAGGGGGATGGAGGAGGGGAGGAGGGAAGGAGAGGGGGATGGAGGAGGAGAGGAGAGGGGCATGGAGGAGGAGAGGAGAGGGGCATGGGAGGAGGGGGGAGAGGGGGATGGAGGATGGGAGGAGGGAAGGAGGGGGGATGGAGGAGGGGAGGAGAGGGGGATGGAGGATGGGAGGAGGGAAGGAGGATGGAGGAGGGGAGGAAGGAGAGGGGGATGGAGGAGGGGAGGAGAGGGGGATGGAGGATGGGAGGAGGGAAGGAGAGGGGGATGGAGGAGGAGAGGGGCATGGAGGAGGGGAGGGGAGGAGAGGGAGGATGGGAGGAGGGAAGGGGAGAGGGGGATGGAGGAGGGGAGGAGAGGGGGATGGAGGATGGGAGGAGGGAAGGAGAGGAGGGGGATGGAGGAGGGGAGGGAGAGGGGGGATGGAGGGGGGATGGAGGATGGGAGGAGGGAAGGGGGAGGGGTATGGAGGAGGGGAGGAAAAAGGAGAGGGGGATGGAGGAGGGAAGGAGAGGGGGATGGAGGAGGAGAGGAGAGGGGCATGGAGGAGGGGAGGGGAGGAGAGGGAGGGAGGATGGGAGGAGGGAAGGAGAGGGGGATGGAGGAGGGGAGGAGAGGGGGATGGAGGATGGGAGGAGGGAAGGAGAGGGGGATGGAGGAGGGGAGGAGGAGAGGGGATGGAGGATGGGAGGAGGGAAGGAGAGGGGGGGGGAGGGGAGGAGGGGAGGAGGGATGGGGGATGGAGGAGGGGAGGAGAGGGGGATGGAGGATGGGGAGGAGGGAAGGAGAGGGGGAAGGAGGAGGGGGAGGAGAGGAGAGGGGCATGGAGGAGGGGAGGGAGGAGAGGGAGGAAGGGGAGGAGGGAGGAGGGAGGATGGGAGGAGAGAAGGAGGGAGGAGAGGGGGATGGAGGAGGGGATGGGGAGAGGAGAGGGTGATGGAGGAGGGGAGGAGAGGAGAGGGGGATGGAGGAGGGGAGGGAGAGGAGAGGGATGGGAGGGGGAGGAGAGGAGGGGGAGGGAGGAGGGGGGGAGGAAGGGAGGGGAGGAGAGGGAGGATGGGAGGAGAGAATGAGGGGAGGAGAGGGGGTGGAGGAAGGGAGGAGAGGGGTAGAAGAAAGGGGGCAGAAAGAAAAAAAAGCCTGGAAATGATTCAATCGCTCCACAAATGGATTTGTCATATAGAACCAGTCTCTCTGATCCTGATGGGTACACAGCTGGAGGACTGCTAATTGGAGAGGGAAGACAGGGAATGAGACAGGAAGGAGAGAGGAGAGGAAGAGGAAGAGGAAGAGGAAGAGGAAGAGGAAGAGGACGAGGCGAGGAGAGGAGAGGAGAGGACCTTGCTTGAAAGTAAACATATTCCAAGTATCAATAGGGTGCACTCTGACACAGAGGCTAACGGGAGGCCTGATTTAGGAGAGATCTGGGGAAAGGTAACAAATCAATGACATTTTATTTCTCGCATGCTTCGTAAACCACAGTGGAATGTTTACTTTTTCAACTACGCAGAGCTAAAGATAAAACAAATACAGAGAAATTGAGACAGGAAGAATACGTATAGAGTGAATAACGAATAACAATGGCGAGCAGAATATAACATGGATATATATAGGGAGTAGAATATAACATGGATATATATAGGGAGTATAATATAACATGGATATATATAGGGAGTAGAATATAACATGGATATATATAGGGAGTAGAATATAACATGGATATATATAGGGAGTAGAATATAACATGGATATATATAGGGAGTATAATATAACATGGATATATATAGGGAGTAGAATATAACATGGATATATATAGGGAGTAGAATATAACATGGATATATATAGGGAGTATAATATAACATGGATATATATAGGGAGTAGAATATAACATGGATATATATAGGGAGTAGAATATAACATGGATATATATAGGGAGTAGAATATAACATGGATATATATAGGGAGTAGAATATAACATGGATATATATAGGGAGTAGAATATAACATGGATATATATAGGGAGTAGAATATAACATGGATATATATAGGGAGTAGAATATAACATGGATATATATAGGGAGTAGAATATAACATGGATATATATAGGGAGTAGAATATAACATGGATATATATAGGGAGTAGAATATAACATGGATATATATAGGGAGTATAATATAACATGGATATATATAGGGAGTATAATATAACATGGATATATATAGGGAGTATAATATAACATGGATATATATAGGGAGTATAATATAACATGGATATATATAGGGAGTAGAATATAACATGGATATATATAGGGAGTAGAATATAACATGGATATATATAGGGAGTAGAATATAACATGGATATATATATAGGGAGTAGAATATAACATGGATATATATAGGGAGTATAATATAACATGGATATATATAGGGAGTAGAATATAACATGGATATATATAGGGAGTAGAATATAACATGGATATATATAGGGAGTAGAATATAACATGGATATATATAGGGAGTAGAATATAACATGGATATATATAGGGAGTAGAATATAACATGGATATATATAGGGAGTAGAATATAACATGGATATATATAGGGAGTAGAATATAACATGGATATATATAGGGAGTAGAATATAACATGGATATATATAGGGAGTAGAATATAACATGGATATATATAGGGAGTAGAATATAACATGGATATATATAGGGAGTAGAATATAACATGGATATATATAGGGAGTAGAATATAACATGGATATATATAGGGAGTAGAATATAACATGGATATATATAGGGAGTATAATATAACATGGATATATATAGGGAGTATAATATAACATGGATATATATAGGGAGTATAATATAACATGGCTATAGTATAATATAACAGTAGTGAGTATAATATAACATGGATATATATAGGGAGTAGAATATAACATGGATATATATAGGGAGTAGAATATAACATGGATATATATAGGGAGTAGAATATAACATGGATATATATATAGGGAGTAGAATATAACATGGATATATGTAGGGAGTATAATATAACATGGATATATATAGGGAGTAGAATATAACATGGATATATATAGGGAGTATAATATAACATGGATATATATAGGGAGTAGAATATAACATGGATATATATAGGGAGTAGAATATAACATGGATATATATAGGGAGTAGAATATAACATGGATATATATAGGGAGTAGAATATAACATGGATATATATAGGGAGTAGAATATAACATGGATATATATAGGGAGTAGAATATAACATGGATATATATAGGGAGTAGAATATAACATGGATATATATAGGGAGTAGAATATAACATGGATATATATAGGGAGTAGAATATAACATGGATATATATAGGGAGTAGAATATAACATGGATATATATAGGGAGTAGAATATAACATGGATATATATAGGGAGTAGAATATAACATGGATATATATAGGGAGTAGAATATAACATGGATATATATAGGGAGTAGAATATAACATGGATATATATAGGGAGTAGAATATAACATGGATATATATAGGGAGTAGAATATAACATGGATATATATAGGGAGTAGAATATAACATGGATATATATAGGGAGTAGAATATAACATGGATATATAACATGGATATATATAGGAGTAGAATATAACATGGATATATATAGGGAGTAGAATATAACATGGATATATATAGGGAGTAGAATATAACATGGATATATATAGGGAGTAGAATATAACATGGATATATATAGGGAGTAGAATATAACATGGATATATATAGGGAGTAGAATATAACATGGATATATATAGGGAGTATAATATAACATGGATATATATAGGGAGTAGAATATAACATGGATATATATAGGGAGTAGAATATAACATGGATATATATAGGGAGTAGAATATAACATGGATATATATAGGGAGTATTTGAATATAACATGGATATATATAGGGAGTATAATATAACATGGTTCTATATATAGGGAGTATAATATAACATGGATATATATAGGGAGTATAATATAACATGGATATATGTAGGGAGTATAATATAACATGGATATATATAGGGAGTAGAATATAACATGGATATATATGGGAGTAGAATATAACATGGATATATATAGGGAGTAGAATATAACATGGATATAATAGGAGTAGAATATAACATGGATATATATAGGGAGTAGAATATAACATGGATATAATAGGGAGTATAATATAACATGGATATATATAGGGAGTAGAATATAACATGGATATATATAGGGAGTAAATATAACATGGATATATATAGGGAGTAGAATATAACATGGATATATATAGGGAGTAGAATATAACATGGATATATATAGGGAGTAGAATATAACATGGATATATATAGGGACAAGTAGAATATAACATGGATATAATAGGGAGTAGCAATATAACATGGATATATATAGGGAGTAGAATATAACATGGATATATATAGTAGAATATAACATGGATATATAAGGGAGTGGAATATAACATGGATATATATAGGGAGTAGAATATAACATCACCATATATATAGGGAGTAGAATATAACATGGATATATATAGGGAGCTAATATAACATTATATATATAGGGAGTAGAATATAACAAGACAAGATATATATAGGGAGTAGAATATAACATGGATATATATAGGGAGTAGAATATAACATGGATATATATAGAGTAGAATATAACATGGATATATATAGGGAGTAGAATATAACATGGATATATATAGGGAGTAACCTCTCAATATAACAAGGGAAGTTATATATATACATGGAGTATAATATAACATTACTATATATAGGGAGTATAATATAACATGGATATATATAGAGTATAATATAACATGGATATAATAGGGAGTATAATATAACACCCCCAAGATATATATAGGGAGTTAATATAACATGGATATATATAGGGAGTAGAATATAACATGGATATATATAGGGAGTAGAATATAACATGGATATATATAGGGAGTAGAATATAACATTACTATATATAGGGAGTAGAATATAATATGGATATATATAGGGAGTAGAATATAACATGGATATAATAGGGAGTAGCATTTTAATATAACATGGATATACAATAAGGGAGTAGAATATAACATGGATATCACAGGGAAGTTAGCATTTTATATATAATATAACATGGATATATATAGGGAGTAGAATATAACATGGATATATATAGGGAGTAGAATATAACATGGATATATATAGGGAGTAGAATATAACATGGATATATATAGGGAGTAGAATATAACATGGATATATATAGGGAGTACAATATAACATCACCATATATATAGGGAGTAGAATATAACATGGCTATATATAGGGAGTAGAATATAACATGGCTATATATAGGGAGTAGAATATAACATGACTATATATAGGGAGTAGAATATAACATGGATATATATAGGGAGTAGAATATAACATGGATATATATCTCACCATATACAATAATATAGGGAGTAGAATATAACATGGATATATATAGGGAGTAGAATATAACATGGATATATATATAGGGAGTAGAATATAACATGGATATATATAGGGAGTAGAATATAACATGGATATATATAAGAGTAGAATATAACATGGATATATATATCATAGGGAGTAGAATATAACATGGATATATATAGGGAGTAGAATATAACATGGATATATATAGGGAGTAGAATATAACATGGATATATATAGGGAGTAGAATATAACATGGATATATATAGGGAGTAGAATATAACATGGATATATATAGGGAGTAGAATATAACATGGCTATATATAGGGAGTAGAATATAACATGGATATATATAGGGAGTACTAGTACCGAGGAGATGTGAAAGGGTAGGAGATAATTGAGGTAGCTATGTACATATAGGTAGCATTAAAGTGACTAGGCAACAGGATAGATAATAGAGAGTAGCCATTTGATTAGCTACAGTGAGCTCCGAAATAATTGGGACAGTGACCACTGTTCTGTTGTATTGGTTCTGTACTCAACTTTGGATTTGAAATCAGACAGATTCTTTTGTGCGCAAATAGAAATGAAAGGTAAATCATGTATTATGTAATTTTAGAGTCACTTTTGTTGTAAATAAGAATATAATATGTGTCTAAACACTACTACATTAATGTGGAGGCTTCCATGATTACAGATAGTCCTGAATGAATTGTGAATAATGATGAGTGAGAAAGTTACAGACGCACAAACATCATACCCCCAAGACAAGCTAACCTCTCACCATTACAATAACAAGGGAAGTTAGCATTTTATATCTTACCCCCAAGACAAGCTAACCTCTCACCATTACAATAACAAGGGAAGTTAGCATTTTATATCTTACCCCCAAGACAAGCTAACCTCTCACCATTACAATAACAAGGGAAGTTAGCATTTTATATCTTACCCCCAAGACAAGCTAACCTCTCACCATTACAATAACAAGGGAAGTTAGCATTTTATATCTTACCCCCAAGACAAGCTAACCTCTCACCATTACAATAACAAGGGAAGTTAGCATTTTATATCATACCCCCAAGACAAGATAACCTCTCACCATTACAATAACAGGGGAAGTTAGCATTTTATATCTTACCCCCAAGACAAGATAACCTCTCACCATTACAATAACAGGGGAAGTTAGCATTTTATATCTTACCCCCAAGACAAGATAACCTCTCACCATTACAATAACAAGGGAAGTTAGCATTTTATATCATACCCCCAAGACAAGCTAACCTCTCACCATTACAATAACAAGGGAAGTTAGCATTTTATATCATACCCCCAAGACAAGATAACCTCTCACCATTACAATAACAGGGGAAGTTAGCATTTTATATCTTACCCCAAGACAAGATAACCTCTCACCATTACAATAACAGGGAAGTTAGCATTTTATATCTTACCCCCAAGACAAGATAACCTCTCACCATTACAATAACAAGGGAAGTTAGCATTTTATATCATACCCCCAAGACAAGCTAACCTCTCACCATTACAATAACAGGGAAGTTAGCATTTTATATCATACCCCCAAGACAAGATAACCTCTCACCATTACAATAACAGGGGAAGTTAGCATTTTATATCATACCCCCAAGACAAGATAACCTCTCACCATTACAATAACAAGGGAAGTTAGCATTTTATATCATACCCCCAAGACAAGATAACCTCTCACCATTACAATAACAAGGGAAGTTAGCATTTTATATCATACCCCCAAGACAAGCTAACCTCTCACCATTACAATAACAGGGGAAGTTAGCATTTTATATCATACCCCCAAGACAAGCTAACCTCTCACCATTACAATAACAGGGGAAGTTAGCATTTTATATCATACCCCCAAGACAAGATAACCTCTCACCATTACAATAACAAGGGAAGTTAGCATTTTATATCTTACCCCCAAGACAAGCTAACCTCTCACCATTACAATAACAAGGGAAGTTAGCATTTTATATCTTACCCCAAGACAAGCTAACCTCTCACCATTACAATAACAAGGGAAGTTAGCATTTTATATCATACCCCCAAGACAAGATAACCTCTCACCATTACAATAACAGGGGAAGTTAGCATTTTATATCTTACCCCCAAGACAAGATAACCTCTCACCATTACAATAACAGGGGAAGTTAGCATTTTATATCTTACCCCCAAGACAAGATAACCTCTCACCATTACAATAACAAGGGAAGTTAGCATTTTATATCATACCCCCAAGACAAGCTAACCTCTCACCATTACAATAACAAGGGAAGTTAGCATTTTATATCATACCCCCAAGACAAGATAACCTCTCACCATTACAATAACAGGGGAAGTTAGCATTTTATATCTTACCCCCAAGACAAGATAACCTCTCACCATTACAATAACAGGGGAAGTTAGCATTTTATATCTTACCCCCAAGACAAGATAACCTCTCACCATTACAATAACAAGGGAAGTTGGCATTTTATATCATACCCCC